>NC_063163.1:70801844-70948410 GCF_023159225.1 Perognathus longimembris pacificus
GAGCAGGACAGCAAAGGATAGGATAGAACAAGAGGAGAGGAAAGAATAGGATAGGAGAGAACAGGATCGTGTGCAATAGTACAAGAGTGCAATAGTACAATATTACAACTAGATCTAGGCTAGACCAGGACAGGGCAGTACACGGCAGTAAAGGACAGGGCAGGATCGGACAGGAAGGGATAGGAGAGGATAGGAGAGAGTAGGACAGGACAGGAAAGGATAGGAGAGAGCAGGATAGGGCAGGAATGGATAGGATAGGAGAGAGCAGGACAGCAAAGGATAGGATTGGAGGGGAGGAGAGGAAAGGATAGGATAGGACAAGAGAGAGCAGGACAAGAAAGGATAGGATAGGATAGGAGAGAGCAGGATAGGAGAGGAAAGGATAGGATAGGAGAGAGCAGTATCATGACCAATAGTACCATAATATAATAATACAATAGTACATTTTCAAAACATTCAGCTGGATAGGACAGGAAAGGATATGAGAGGATAGGAGAATGCAGGACTGGACAGGATAGGATAAGATAGGGGAGATCAGGATAGGAGAGGAAAGGATAGGATAGGACAAGAGAGTGCAGGACAGGAAAGGATAGGATAGGAACTGAGAGAGCAGGATAGTAAATTAATAGCAGTATTAGTGCCTGTAAATCCCAAAGCCCTGGACTCCTCAACACTGAAGAGAAGGAGCAGATGTAGGAGATTGAGAATGTGCGGGGAAGGAAAGTGGTGAAGTTACAGAGAGGAGGAGGGGAGGAGGAGAAGTAGGTTCAAGGGCTGGTGATATGGCCTAGTGGCAAGAGTGCCTGTCTCATATACATGAGGCCCTGGGTTCAATTCCCCAGCACCACATATACAGAAAACGGCCAGAAGTGGCTCTGTGGCTCACGTGGCAGAATGCTAGCCTTGAGCAAAAAGAAGCCAGGGACAGTGCTCAGGCCCTGAGTCCAAGGCCCCAGGTTTGGTAACAACAAAAAAAAAAGAGAAGTAGGTTCAAACACAAACCCAAAGTAAGAGCAAGGAAGTAGCTCAGGGGTAGAGCACTTGCATAGAATTCCTGAGGTTAAGGTTTACATTCCTCAGTTAGAACTAGAGCTAGGCAAGGCTAGACTAGGATAAGACAGGGCAAGACAGGACCAGGCAGGATAGGGCAGGATATGGCAGTAGATGATAGGAGAGACTGGGACAGGACAGGAAAGAATAGGAGAGGATAGGAGAGAGCAGACCAGGAGGTTGCAATAAACAAGAAACATCAATAAGAATGAAATCATTACAGGAAAAGAATGTGCACTCAATCTGACTGAATAGTAAACTGCCAGCAGATTTGAAGAACAAAAGGTACTTCCATTTGATTGACCCTTCATGGTGGCTTTTCATGATTTCTCAGCCGAGTATGCCTCTACTTACACTGGCCTTACCGGGTCCAGAGGCTGCTACAGCTCTGTACACTAAGGATGGAGGAGACAATGACAACTTTACACAAAGAAGCAATTTCAAGTTCAGAAGGATGCTTATGACTCTCACTGCCCCTCTACAAGCGGTCTGAGCTGTGCTACCTGCATTTCTTCAGCTGTAGTTTCAGCACACAACCACTGCCCTCTTGGATCATTCCAAGAACCATGAAGATTTACCACGTGCACTGGTTGAATTCACACCATTCTTACCTCAGAATAACTAAGATGGCACAAGTCCTTTGATGTCCCAGAAACTGGTATGCTGGCTCTTTGCTTCACATATACATATTGGGTGACAGAACTCATACCATATTTGCCATAGATACTATGTAGATGTTGTATTTATGTATATGAAAGGGGTGTGCAGCAATGAAACAATTCACATATTAAAATATCCACATGAGGAGATATTGACCTCCATCACAGTGTACTACCAAATTAAAAACTGACACTTCAGTACACTTCTACAGTGTTTATCTTTCAACAGTTCATAGCAGCTAAGGTAGCTGGGACAGGGACAATAAATTTTTCTCTTTACACAACTACTCTCACATTTTTGTGGCAGAGCATATTTGAATTAAAGGAAAAATTCTTTGAATACAGTGAGCTAGTTCAACATTCTCAAAGGTACTCAACTCAATCAGGCATTGTGGGGACATTGCTGAAGCCAGAGGCATGGCTCAAGTGCATAGGGTGCTTCTCTGGTAAGCACAAGGCTCTGAGATAGGGATTTATGAATGTCTTTCCCCAAGTTAGGAAAGGTGTCTTTTTCATAAGAAGGAATAGGAAACGACTACTGTCTCTGAAAGATTGCCAGAAGAATAGACTTTCCCATAGAAAAGCTATTTTGCTCGGTAGTAGATTAAGGCCCTTCTGTATTCTTGTTTGTAGACAGAGCCATATGTCTTTGGAGAGGGAATGGCTGGATCACAGGAGGGATAACTACAGGTAGTCTGAGACTCTCTCCCACAAAGGCATATCTGATATGCTTTCCACAAGCACACCAGGTCCACCTGGTATTAGCTGCAGTTGGCCCAGAAGCAGACAGGTCAGTGATGTGTCCCTACTCTGTCTTCATAATTTCAACCTTAGTCACAATGCTAGACAGTCTCCTGTGCACATCTTAGGTTACCTTGCAAATATGGCACTTCAGTGACATGAAATTCAGTGACATGATATGCAACTCAGGTCCCAGTTCCAAAAGCTTTGAATTGATGAGTCTACAAAGGTTTAAGACTCTTGTCCTTTCCAGCAATCATAGCCATTTTGATAACCTCCATCTCCTTGCTCAGACCCCATAAAAGCCTACCTTCAATTCCACCTCCTTGCAAACCCCCCATTGCCATGGGAAGTTTGTGCCTCAATAAACAGTCCTTGCCCATTGAGATTGAGTCCAGCCTCTTCTTTTCCATTTTCCTGACAGTATTGTCTCTAAACTTCTGATCCTGGTGCCCTGCCAAAAGCTGGTCATGTCAGAGGAAACAGACCAAGAGTCCAACAACAGTAAATTTACTCCCAGAAAATGCACATGATGACGTACTTAGGCTTTCAGAGACAAGCTCTCCCTCTAAATCTCCCTCATAAACCACCATCATAGCTGTATCACACACAGTAAAATAGCAAATACCAAACCCTCCTCATCCTGGAGACCACTGGTATGAGCAGACACCGCCAGGCTGCCAGCCACAGGCACTCACACCAGTAGGGGGTGTCACTAACAGCAGCACCAGTTCTAGAACCAAAATCTTCCTGAGCAGCAGAGAACATACTTATTTTTTTTTTTGCCAAAGCATGAATGCACAATTCCAGTAGTGTTATTTACTTTATTGCCTTTTACTTTCTTCCGTAAAATGTTCTCATTACAAGACAATGTAGGCTACTAAAGAACAATGCAGCAATAGGGCGAGTTACTAACTTAGAACATTTATTCTCAAGTATTTAAAACGTAGAGTGGAAGACTAAGTAGTTTGGAATACTCACTACATTGTGTGGTGTATGGCATGTTCTATTTTATTCAACTTCTCATACTATATTGAGGTAGAGAATAAAGCACGCCTTGCAGGTATTTTTAACACATGCAATGTACATATCTACTTCATTTTTCAGGAGTTTCACCTCCTCCTTCCACTCTCCAATTATCACAGCAAACATTAAGGTAGTATAAAGAAGCAGCTTCACCCACAATCTACAATCCCAGACGTTGGCTCACTTGAAGTTTTGTGTAAGATACACCTTTAACATGCCTCCCTGCTCAGAAAATTTTCTCAGAAATGTCCTCCAGCTCTCAAGGGTGTGTGAAAACTTCCCAGTTTGTAAGTGAGTTGAAATCCCCACTCCTGGGTCCTTAAGAAGTCATTTACATGAACAAATAGCTTCATGATAATCTTGCATGGAGGTCTGGGCACTGGTATCCGGACACAATATTATATATTTCTTATTGATAAAAGCCTGCTCAGGAGAAAGGAAGCACCAACTCTACAGGGAGTGTGAGTAGAGAAGAAAAACCCTATGAATGACAGTACCTGTCCTGATACTGAAATAATCATAAAGAACTTATCTGTGGCCTTGGTATCCCTTCCTGTAGTTTCTCAGAGCCATTTATAAAGCCCACCCCCACACTGCCTTCATGAGGGGCAATTAAATTGAATTGCAGGCTTAGGAAAAAACCCAACAAAATCTTTCAAAACTAATATCTCAGGATAATCAATGAATAGACCCTAATCATTGAAGGTGAAATGATAGCAACTAACTACACAATGCCCACCTCTCTTGGATAGTAACTTTCAGGATCCAACAGATCACTAAGAAATTCCCCCAATAACACAACTTCATACAGCTGACTTGATCCCAATATAGCTGTGACACCATGAAATACTGTGGTGGCACTCCACAGGGAAGCAGACAATCTAGCCCCGTTCTGAGAAAGAAGAATAAATTGGGAAACAGAAGGATACACCCATATTCATCCTTTATTCTGAATATTTCCACAAGTGCTCCAATTTTCCTAGAGGTAAACTACCGAAATGAAAGAATGTGACACTTTTCCTGAGAATATTCTGAACACAGAAGACTGTTATTTTCTCATCCTGAGGAGGTCTGAGTCTGCATGCTTAGAGCTGCCCCATGAGCCTCGCACTGAGGCACAGCAGAGCTGCCCAGAGAGATGGAAGCAGCAGCCATCAGTCGAGTGTGCATCTGATAAACAGATTCAACATTCTTTTCTCCCCTGTGACACTTCTGAATTGAGGTCCCAGGACAGACTCTGCTACAGGGAGTAGCTTGTCAAGAAAGAGATAAATGGCTCTTCATCTCTAAATAATCAGGCATGAGGGGAAAGAGTGACATCCCCTCACATTCTTTCCCACAGTGCCAAGTGAAACACTTTGCTAGAGTGTGCTGCTTGAGGGACAAGGCTTCCTCTGATCCAGTGGAGACATGTTGGCTTCTATGTACTATGGGGAAACCTCAGTTTCTCTCATATCTCATTAATCTTTCACCATATACCTACAAATGCATCCCTTGGCAGGGATAGTTTACTCTGACCACTCTACATTCAAGTGGGTAAAGGGGGAGCATTGTAAGGTATTCCTTACCAAAGAAGGTATTTGGAACGCATGGCTATCAAGATTCATGTGAGCCACATTTCTGCCTTTTACCCCTAATGGCAATGCCCCATGCCAGCAGGAAGCAGCCAGAGAGTCTTTTTCCTTTGTCATAGCTATTAAAAGGATGGAATGTTAGGTATGTCCTGGAGGGCTTGCAGCAGATGCTCCCACCACATGAAGTCTCCACCCAGATACCTGGGTAACCAGCAGACCTGGAGGCAGTTACCTCCCCTTCCCTGAGGTCACATCTTAATCCACCTGGCCAAACCCCCTGCCCCTATCCTAGATAAGGCATGGCTGGGTAGGGGTCACTCCTTCTCTCCCTTCTCTCTGGCCCTGGATCACCTTGGCAATAGGCCAGCAGTTCGGTAATAAACTTTCTCTCCTGCCTGAATAACAACAACAACAAAAAAGACTCATGTGAGGTTGTAACATAGTTCACATGCAACACTTAGATTCCTATGGGGTGAAGGCAATAAGGCAATATTGTCTTCAGTCAGTACTGAAGAGTTAGAGTAGGATGCTGGGCAGACAAGCACTACCTAAAATAAGAAGGCAGGCATTATGGGTTAGAGGGGGACCTTGGTTCACTTGATGAGCAGACTAACCATAGGTCTAGAGACATAATCCAGATAAGATGCGAATAATCCTATATGCCCTGTAGCAGAACAACACTTTAGCAACAACAGGAACAAGTATGGTGCTTCTTTCATAGTGTGCCTATGAGTCTCATAGAAATGAATGCCCAGCATGAATCATTCAGGGGAGATCCAAGAGCTGATAACTGGACAGCCTACCTCACACACAGACTAAGCTTCTGAAAGACTTCCCACAGCCTTCTAGAAAAGGCATCTCTCTGTCCACCTTTTTAGATGGAAAGCTGATGAAAACTCCTGGAAGAATGGGTTCATGTTGGAGATGGGATTGTTCAAGGCTGACAGATAATAACTCCCCTCTGCCCAAAGTAATTACCTTAAATACCCAAATAGCAGCACACTTACAACAAGAAACTGGAGTGCTATATTGACAAGGGGCCTTTTCTCAGAATTTGAGGGTTTTATTTTACTTCAGCTCCTGTCTCATGCTGGCCATTAAATTGCAAATTGCCCAAATCTGATAGCTTTTGTGTCTGAGCTTAGGACAGCCATCTGAAGAGATGCCATGAGCCTGGGAATGGGTGGGGCTCCTTTGATTGTATGTATTTGCTGCAGGCCTCATTACCAAACATCAACTGACTTTAAGTAACATTACATATTTATGATCAATTTTTAAACACGCCAAGCAGGTAACTACTGTAACAACTTGGCAAATTTTCCTTGCCAAGGAGAATATATGCATCATGCTTATACTATCTCCATTGAAGGACTTGGTGTATTTAAAATTGACAGCTCTGTTTCCAAGTATTTGTGCAAGGTAACTGGGGCCTTGTATAGAAAACTTATTTCTAAAGATTACTTTGAAAATCTCCAGCAATAAACCAGAAAGGGGCCAATGGTTGAAAAATATGAACACATTACCTCTATTCCAGACAATGCCTTGCCCAAGGATCCTCTAATTTCAATGGCCCTATCTACCCAGAGGAGGAAGAACAGCACTGTGTATGACAAACACTGTCTCAGTCCACCATGTTGGAGATACTTGTAACAGGGCCAAGAAATCTCAGGGAGCAGCCATGTTCAACTGCTGTGTCTGTCACCCTAAACAACTTCTTTCATCTTCAACTATTTCTCAATTGTGCCAAAGCATAACTAGGTACACTCAGAACAAGTGTCCACAAGACAGAAAAAGTACTCAAAGAAAATGAAAATACTGTAAGAAACCTCAACTTGTTCTCAATGAAGAGGATCATCAATTAAGACAGAAATTAATATGTAGAGTGATAATATCCTATCAAACGTAGGGGCAAATCATAATCAGACAGGAGACTGAAGCCACTGGCTCTCACAGGCAGCTCAAATACCCATCGTCTGGACCAGAGCCCAGCTCCCTCAATGGTTCAAGTTAAGCAAATGATAAACACTAGCAGTTGGGGGGGTCTAGGATTCAGCTCAACCTATACCTCTTTATATAAGTATTTACATATCTGTGAGATACCATTCTTACTATTTAGATTTATTATTTGACCCAGACTCAATTCCAGACATCAAGGTGAAAATAGTTTCCAAGACTGACTTCCATCTTCACAATGGCACATCCATCCAGAATTGTACACGTGATTATAGTCAGAACCTACTATGGAAACATTTTCCACATCAGACAAATCTTCAGGCCAAGAACAGCTGCTAGGTTAAGATTTGAGATAGAACAAACTCAAGAGGAAATGCAGGAAAGAGGACAAGACTTCATAAAAGGATACCTCAATCAGAGATTCATTTGAGTATGTTTCACCTGGCACCTGCAATGTGACTGCTACCACATCTCTTGTTCTTGACCCCTAGAGCATCTAAAGGTAAGGAGTTTTTCTCAAGAACAAATGTCCTCAGAGTGCCACAGAGTTCCAGACAGCAAGAGTCAGTGTGTTTCCATAGACATAGAGATGGCATACCTGTGCTGTGCCCAGGAGCCAACCACGTGTAGAGCTAAAGCTCAGGGGTGGGGAAAGCATCTTGTCAGTGCAGAGATGGATCCGGCAAGACAATCTACTTACCACACTGAATCCCTGGTCCTTATCCTCAGTATTCCATCACAGCAAAGGCAGGGAATGGAAAAGAATACCTGTAACCCAAGAATCACATATATATGTGGAACCCACAAGGCAAGGACAGTGGTGGCCCAAGCCTTCATAAATAGCATCCATATGATTGCCATCCAGAGAAATTTCCCTGTCTATAAATGGAGCTGTGCCTTTCAGAACATCTGGACAGTAAGAGTATCACTTGGGATTCTAACTAAAACTGTGGCCTGACAATGAGCCCTCCATGGAAAGGGACCAAGAGCATCAGATGGAATGAGATCAGTGTCTGGCCTCTAGGAACACAGCAGGGGCAATGATGAAGGGGAAACCACACTCAGGACAGCAATGACAATGACACATACGTCCACTACAAATCAGAAGGTCTAGTGCATCAGAGATACAGGTTAAGACACCAAGGCGGTTGGAAAGGGATATACTACTAGTCATCTAGTGCATGGCTCAGGCTTAACAATGTTAAATGGGATGCAATGTAATAGGAGCCTGTGTTGCTAAAGCAGAAATTACAAAATATTGGGGAAAAGCAACATGTTTTCCAACCAAAAAAGGTATAAATGGCTTAGATCCATTAGAGCGGCAGGCTGTTCCTAGACATTCACATAAAGGAGGATAGCTGAATGAGCAGGTGTTAACTGTCTTCAATGTTATTCTACATCATACAGTGAGGCATATGGCAATGAAAAGCAATGTGGACCATAGAAATACACACTCTAGCCTCCATTATGACCAAAAAGAAAATCAGAGCTGCAAATTTCTCCTACAATATTTATCTTGCAACAACTGAGGGCATGGTAAGAGATTTGGGGCATGCTGATTTCAGAGCTTTAGACAGTCTCACCTGGATTTACCAGTGAGAAAAGGCATGAGCTGTCCAACACCATGTGGATATGATGAATGCTGCCTATATTTGTCTTGCAAAATGTTCATGGGAGAGACAGAGATGATGACAAGACTGACAAGATAAAGTCAATAATTTATTCCCATAGAGGGAAACTCCTATTGAAGGAAGGAGAGACAGGAAGGTTTTTGTGCTGCAGCATGCAAAGTATAGCCTTCATCTGCGTAAAGAAACCTAACACTGTGAGCTTTAACTGAAGACCACTCTCACCACAGTCTCAGTCTCTTTTTTTACAAAACTGCATCTCAGCACTGCTGTGGGTCTGAGTCTTTGGGGCAGGCAGAGAAACTAAAAAACAAGCTGAGTTGGGGTCAAATGGCCAAACTCTACATTTACCTGGACATTCAGAGCTACTCCTGGTTTTCCCAGCTTCCAGAAGGAATGAGCCACAGGCATCTCTGCAAATGGCCTGCTCAATAGTAGTCGTGTAGTGCAAATTTTACATCTCCAAGGACACCTTTAGTAACTTCCAAATAACACATCCAAAGGCTGTATGGGGAAAATGGCTCAGGAAAATGTCTACATTCTAATTCAAAGAACTGGAAAACAGGTTAGGTGACACAGAAAAGAGTGAACTAGGGTGTTGGGGTTCAGCTTTGGCCTTGAAGGGTAAGGAGAGCTATTCCGAGACACTGCCCTTCCCACAGCCATGGGGAAATGCGGAAGCAGGCCACAATTCTCTGAGTCCAGAACCAGAAGAACTGGCTTTGCAACCAGCCCCCCAATCTCTCGCCAGCCCATGTGCTCCCGACTTTCGTGTGCTTTGCCCATGGGGTGGTGCTATGCAAGTGACGTTAGCTCATGAGGGGGTCTTAAGACAAGCTCGCCAGCCTATCGCCAGCTCCTGGTCTATCATCCCTTTTCTCATCACCATTACTATATTAACTGTTAGCCCCTCCCTTATTAAATCAGATCTTGCTCTTTGAAGCGGTCTCCAGGACTCCGTGCGCCTGGATTCCTTCGTGGGTAAGGAGGGAGGAAAACGGATCTCATTTGGCTACATGCACCTGAGGTCTTTCCTAGCCCCCCACTCCACCCTGGCCTTGTCTGCGGGTCGGGTGACCAGGGGAGAGGGTGAGAAAGGGAGTGCAGATATTAGAGTAAAGCCTGACACCCCCGTGCCAGGGGAGGCGACCCGAGCCTGGCATTTTGGCGGCCCAGCGTGGGAGCACAGACCCCGCTCGAGTAAGTCCGTGGCTTCCGTTAGACCCTCAGGGAATTGGGGTGGAAACTCCGGGACACGTGGTCCTCCCATCTGGGTCATCAAAGACGATGGACAAGGTCAGAGTAGGCGAAGTAATTTGCCCTTTGAAATCCTGAAGTTAACCCTCCGAAACGCGGGGACGAATATCTCAGAACCCTGTGCCATACGGATATGGGAGGAGCTGACCCTCAGGGTCCCGTGGCTGACTGGAGCCAAACCACTTTCATGGGAAACTTGGGACCCGCTAGAACGGGAACTAGAGAACGAGGGAACGGAGTGGGGAGAATAACTCTCCCTTGTGGCCCTCCAAGCTATTAAGACCCTTAAGGCTTGCTTCTCCTTGGACCCAGGGGAAAATCCCTTGATTCAGGAGAGGGCAGCCAGAGGGAATTTTGGTCCGGAGGAGGCCCGACGCCCCGGTGTTCCTTTTTTAGACATGAGTGCCAGGTTCTAGCTGACAGAAATCAGGTTGCCGACCCTCTGATTCCCATAAATTTTTACATGCTGTTCGGATCCGCAGATCTCCAACAGGCTACACCTTCTGCCCTCTATCGGGAGCAGATACAGGAGGTGGGATACGCAGCTTGGCACAGTTTAGGGGAGGAGTCCGCTCAGCGCTCGAGCATGAACGCCACCCAAGAGCCCTCAGAGAGCCTTTCTGCTTTTATCAGCTGGGTGGAGAGTGATCTCTGGGGAATGGTACCTGGGACCTCGCAACAGCAGCTCGTCAGGTCCCTGGTGTGGAGAGGAATGACCCCAGAATGTAGACTAGCTTGTGCAGGGATAAAAGGTGAACCCCTGGACTGTTAGGTTTATGCCTGCCGAGGTCTCTACGCCTGGGGGCATCAGAAGCAGTCACTGGCTGCTTCGCTCACTAATGAGCCTGCCCCTTCCCCCACCAGTGAGGCAGGCAGGGAGCGCTGTTACATATGCAGTGGCTGGGGTCACACTAAGAGGGTCTGTCCCTCCAACCCTGTAAGATCTAGCCCTTTAAGATCTGGTGCCTTGAGGGGACAGTCCCCAAGCTGGAGGGCTAAGGAGACACCCAAAAGACTTTGCCCTCTCTGCCAAAAGGGATTTCATTGGCAAAGAGACTGTAGGTCCAGATTTGATGCTAAGGGGAGGCCTTTAAACGATTGATGGGGCACCCTTCAGCCCCATCACCCAAAGGAGGTGATCAATCCAGGGACAGGACCAATAAACAGCATGAGGCCAAGGCCCTCTGGGCAGTCCCAATAGTCCCAGAAATGAGGCCAAAGACAGAAATTGTTATAGCTGGAAAGAAGTTCCGAGTCTTAGTTGATACTGGAGCTGGTCGGACTATATTAAAGGAACTAGTGCCTCCATGGTGGGACCTAATCCCCGGCCCCCAAACCTCGGGGGTGGGAGGCATAGTTGGGAGTGAAACAACCAAGGACTGGCTTCCCTGGGACGATATGAATGGTGGCAAGGGAGTAGTGTGTCCTTTAATAATGACAGACTCACCAGATAACCTGTTGGGATGGGATATCTTGGGAAAGATTAAGGCCACGGTCATCACAGGCCAGGACCTGTCAGGCGGCCCTAGTGGCTGCCAGACAGCGCCTCCCTCTGAGGCCTTGGGGCAGGAGGCTCCTGATTCTTCTACAGGGCCTCACCCCCAATCCTAAGGGCCACTCTTCCTACTGTCCCCGCCATTCGATGGCACCCGGGCGCCCCAATTTGGGTGGAACAGGGGCCTAGTCCCTCAAACAAATTAGAAAGGTTAAAGGAAATAGTATCAGAACAACTGTCCCTGGGGCATATTAGACCCTCGTTAAGCCCTTGGAACAGCCCTGTATTTGTTGTAAAAAAAGGCCTCAGGTAAATGGAGGATGGTACAGGACCTAAGAAAAATTAATGAGCGGATAATCCCCACTGGCACTCCTTTGGACGCGTCCTCCAAAGTTCAGTCCTGGCGGCTGCACAAGTAGTTGGCAGAGTGGGCGCCAGGCGGGCCGGAGAGGGACCTGAGTGCAGCTCAGCACGGGGACCCACAGGCGAGGACCATCCTCAGTCTGTGCCTCTCCTCTCAGCTGGGAGCAAAACAAACAAATAAACAAATAAATAAATCTCCCCCAGTCGGGGAAATCACACCCACCCAGACAGCTCTGCTGACTGTTAGGTTTTTAAAGTAGGTCTTCAGGCAGGAGAGAAAAGTTTATTCTACTGACCTGCTCCCAAGTTCAAGGTGCACGAGGTAGGCAAGAGAGCGAACCACCCCGGGGGATGCCTTATGTAGGGCAGGGATGGGGAGGTGTGGCCAGGATGTAACTTCAGGGAAAGGGGAGGTAACTGCCTCCAGGTCTGCTGGTTACCCAGGTAACTGGGTGGAGACTTAATGGGTGGGGGCATCTGCATGTAGCCCTCAGGGAGAGGACCTTACATTCCAGCCTTTTAATAGTTATGAAAAAGGGCGAAGACTTTCTCTGGCTGCTTCCTGCTGGCAAGGGGCATCAGCATTAGGGGTAAAAGGCAGAAATGTGTGGCCCCTCCCGAAGGCGAGCAGCAGCTGTCCCTTGGTGGTAGATCCTTAGGTAAAGTCTCCAAGAGGTTTCCTGAGGTTGGGGCTGGACAATAATAAAAAGAAAAATATTACTGAAATAAAAAGAGAAAAATTGGGTGCTAATGGCTTGGAGGACAAAGGGATGGGGTAGAGAGGTGTGTGGAAGGCAGCTGGTTCAGTGTTTCTGTTACTCACTCGGGTCTTCAGGTATTCGAGGCAGCTTTACCTTTGTAGGCCCAAGGGAGGAACAGGTGTACCTCGAAGTCAACGTTGGTATAGAAGGGGCAGGAGCAGAAGCCCTTTTTATTCTTGACCGATGAATCCACTGTGGCTGTCCTTGGAGCTTGACCGCAGTGGGGGTGGTCAGCAGAACCTGGTGAGGGCCTGTCCACTTAGGATGTAAACCAGATGGATTAAGGGTCTTGAGAAACACTTGATCCCCAGGCAAGATTGGGGGAGTGGGAAAGGGACCTTGATGTGGCTGAGGGAGACATTGGTCAGCATGTTGGCATAACATGTGCCAAAGGAAGGTTAGGACAGGAAGGTAGTCTATCAGTGGAGTCTTGGTACTGTCAGCAGGGAAATTACCTAGAAGAAAAGGCCTTCCATACATTAATTCAAAAGGACTGAGAAAAGTAGGGCTGCGGGGAGAGGCACGTAAGCGGGTGAGCGCCAGAGGTAACAGTTCTGGCCAGGATTGCTGGAGCTCTAAAGAAAGTTTAGAAAGCTGTGTCTTAATGAGCGCATTAGCTCTTTCCACCTTTCCAGATGACTGAGGCCTGTAGGGAATGTGAATATTCCACTGGATATTTAAAGAGGTGGCTACCTGTTGAGTCACCTTGGAGATGAACGCAGGTCCATTGTCAGATTGAAGTGACCTGGGTAGGCCAAACCTAGGAATAATTTCTTTTATTAGGACAGAGGCAACAGTGTCAGCAGTCTCTGATGTTGTAGGATAGGCCTCAATCCATCCTGAAAATGTATCTACCATGGTTAGAAGGTATTTCAGCCGCTTACATCGAGGCATGTGGGTGAAGTCTATCTGCCAGTCTTCCCCTGGGGTATGTCCCCGGGCTTGGTGTGTGGGGAACGCAGCTGGTCAGAGACCACCCTGTGAGGAGGTAAGGGAACAGGCAATGGCCTTCAGTCGAGCAGTTAGGCTAGAGCACTGAAGTAAAGGCTTGAGAAGGTGGGAGAGAGGCTTGTATCCAATGTGTAATGCCTGATGCACCTGGGAAAGGAAATTGTCTGCTTGGGACTCGGAGAACAAATCGTCCTGCTAGGGACCACCATCCCTGTGCCTCCTGTGAGGCTCCCTGATGAGTGAGTTCCTCCAGCTCCTGTGGGGTGTAAGACGGTTGAACTGGAGGCAATACTGGAAGTAAGGGTGCTAGAAGTTGTCTCTGGGCTGCTTTCTTTGCCTCCTGGTCTACTTTTGAGTTACCCACCTTAATGGCATCAGGTCCCGTCTGGTGTCCCCGGCAGTGAATGACAGCTACCTGTTGGGGAAGGGAAGCCGCTTCTAGGAGCTTAAGAATAAGGGAAGCATTAGTAATGGGGGTTCCTTTAGTAGACAGGAAACCACGCTCCCTCCAGATGGCTGCATGTGAATGGAGAATATGATAGGCATATTTTGAGTCTGTATAAATGTTAATCCTCCGGCCCTTGGCTAGAGTTAAGGCCCTGGTTAAAGCTATAAGCTCTGCCTTTTGTGAGGTAGTGCCAGGGGGCAGAGGGCTGCTTTCAATAATGGTGCAGTCACTAACAATGGCATAACCTACAACTCGGCTGGCTGAAGGGGTGAGTGTGGAACTGCCATCAATGTACCAGGTGTCTTCTGGGTCAGGAAGGGGGGTTTCCGAGATACCTGTAAAATGGGGTGTGACATCATCCAAGGTTTCTGTACAGGAGTGGACAAGAGGGTTAGAATTGGATGGAAGCAAAGTGGCTGGATTAAGAGGGGAGCAGCTTTCCAGTGAGAAGTCAGGGTTCTCAATAAAGGTAACATGAAGCAGCTGTAGGCGGGAAGGGGAGAGGCAAGACAGGGATTTATGAGATAAAAGGTCCTTTAGTCTGTGGGGAGAGCGAATGGTAGTGAGCTGGCCAAAAGTGAGCTTTGTGCTCTCCTGTGCTAGGGTGGCTGCTCCTGCCAGAGCCCGAAGACAGGCTGGCCAGCCTTTTACCGTTGGGTCTAGTTGTTTCGAGAGGTAGGCCACAGGTCTAAAAGAGGGGCTTGACATTTGCCCAAGCACCCCAAGGCCAATTCCCCACTTCTCAGTGACATAAAGTAAAAAGGGTTCTTTAAGATTGGGTAGAGCCAGTGCTGGAGCCTGTAGAAGCGCTTGTTTCAGTACCTTAAATGGGGTGTCAATGGGCTTTGTGGGGTCTGGTGGCTCTTTTAGGGAGCCCTTGGCTGCCTCATAAAGAGGTTTGGCCAAGGTAGCAAATCCAGGTATCCAAATGCGAAGAAAGCCTGCAAGTCCCAAGAAGGACAGAATGTCCTCCTTGGTCTGCGGGACAGAGAGAGACTCAATATAAGCTTTTCTATCAAGAGTAATTCTTCTCTCTGTAGGAGTTATGTAGAGGCCCAGGTACGTTACTTCTGGCTTTGTTATCTGGGCTTTAAAAGGAGAGACTCTATATCCTTTGGCCAATAGGAAGTTAAGGAGGTCAGCTGTGTGTTGGCGCGCCAACTCGAGGGAAGGGCTGCAAAGCAAGAGATCATCCACATACTGAAGAATGACACTAGGGGATACCTGGAGAGAGAGAAAGTACTTTGCTAGAGCTTGTCCAAAAAAATGGGGGCTGTCCCGGAACCCCTGAGGAAGGACTGTCCAGGTTAGCTGTTGTGCCCTGGAGGTATCTGGGTCCATCCAGGTGAAGGCAAAGAAGTCCTGACAGTCAGGATGCAAGGGAATTGTAAAAAATGCATCCTTCAGGTCCAGCACTGAGAAGTGGGTGGTACCAGGAGGTATCTGTGAAAGGAGTGTATGTGGGTTAGGCACAACAGGGTGAATAGGAAGGACTGCAGCATTAATGATGTGCAGGTCCTGGACTAGACGATAGGTTTCCATCAGGCTTAATTACTGGCAGAATAGGGGTGTTGAAGGGGGAGTTAGTAGGTCTGAGAAGTCCTTGTTTAAGAAGGCGGAGAATGATAGGCTTTAAACCTTGCCTATGTCTGAGGGAAATGGGGTATTGAGATGTGCTGGGGAAATGGGTAGGGTTTTTAAGCTTAATGAGAACAGGAGTATGGTGTCTAGCCATAGTGGGTGTAGAAGTATCCCAGATTAGAGGGTTGACAAGATCTGGAGGGCGGGGGAAAGGGCCTAACTGGGAGGTTACAGGTGGGGGTTCATCTAGAGATAAAAGTAGAATAGGAGTTGGCTGCTTGGGGATATGGAATGAGAGGGAGACTTGGAATTTGGAGAGCAAGTCTCTCCCTAGGAAGGGGGTAGGGCAGCGGGGTAAGATTAGGAAGGAGTGTGAAAACGGAAAGTTGTCTATTTTGCATGGTACTGGTCCCATAGATGGGGGACAAGAAGGTAGGCCGTCAACACCCACCACTGAGATCTGGGAGGGAAAAGTCTTCCCTGCATATAGAGATAACACTGAAAAAACTGGCTCCTGTATCCAAGAGGAAGGATACTAACTTACCGGCTACATAAAAGCACACCCTGGGCTCCTCCATTGTGATGTTCTTGGGAGCCACTGGCCCTGGGCACCGTCATTGTGTTGCTAAGCAGAGAATCTCAGTTGGGTCGGGCTCCTCCTGCCTGCGTGGTTGGGGCCAGGGAGGAACTGGCCTACCTCGTGGAGGCGAGGAGGGACAGTCGTCTGCCCAGTGCCCCAGTTGTCCACATCTTGGGCAGGGTCCAGGCAGTGGTCGCGGTGAAGGGCAGAATTTTGCCCAGTGGCCTTCTTGCCCACACTTGTAGCATGTTCCGGATGGCTTATGTTGGGTGCTTCTTCTCGGAGGAGGCCGGATGGCAGCAGCCAGGAACTGATAGTTCTCCCTCTCACGAGCAGTCTTATCGGCGATCTCCTGCTCCTCTCGATTATTGAAAACCTTAAATGCCATGCTCACCAGATCTTGTTGGGGGGTTTGAGGACCGTCCTCAGCCTTTTTTTAACTTTTTCCTAATATCAGGAGCAGATTGGGCTATGAAATGAGTATTGAGGATTACCTTATCCTCTGCTGAATCTGGGTCCAGCTTAGTATAACGCTGGAGAGCTTCAGTAAGGCGGTCAAGAAATTCGGCCGGATTCTCATCCCCTCTTTGGGTAATGTGTCTTAATTTGTCATAGTTAACTGGGTGATGAGCCGCTTTTTGGAGGCCAGCCACTAAGCAAGTTATCATCCTATTTCTACTTTTCCTCCCAGGGGCATTACTTTGATAATCCCAATTGGGCTCCTCCCTGGGCACGGCTGTTGCTCCCACTGGGAAGTCATTATCTACGAGGTGGGCCTTGTCCGCATGTGCCTGGGCAGCAGTCCACACCCTTTCCTTTTCCTTCGGGCTAAGAGTGGAGGATATTATTAAATATATATCATGCCAGGTAAGGTCATAGGCCTGAGCAAGGTACTTAAACTGTTTGACATAACCATTAGGGTCTTGGCAATATGATCCCAGCTTCTTCTCAATCTGAGCCATATCAAACATTGAAAATGGAGCATGCACTCTTACTATCCCTTCAGGCCCCGCCACCTCCCGCAAAGGACGCAAGGAGTTTGGTGGGGCTCAAGTGTCACCTGTGCGAGATCGGGTGCGAGCCGCAGGAGGGGAGGGGAGAGGAGGTGAGGGAGGGGGAGAGGAAGGGGAAGAAGGTGAAGGTGCTGAAGACTCAGCAGGAAGAGGGGTGGAGTCAAAAAGGGAGTCAGACACATCAGGTTCCAGAGGGGCCTCAGAGGTCTCAGCAACTATGTGTCCACGTGCCAGCAGAATGGGGAAAGTCAGACATGTTTGACAGAGAGCTGGGTTATTCCTGAGAGCAAAAAAGGCCTGAACATGGACGACCTCTGACCATTTACCATTGCGGTGACAAAAACTGTCTAAATCTCTGAGAACAATATAATCTAGAGTCCCATCTCTAGGCCATTGGGAGCGCTTGTCAATTCAGTACTGTGGCCAGACCTCAGTGCAATAATGAGTTAGCCGTTTTCAGTCAATGCAGTCCTTAAGGGACAAGACGTCCAGCGATTGCAGAAGGCATTCCAAAGGGGTTTCCTGCTTCGGGCGTGACCTGCAGCACCCCATTAGTACCACAGAGGGAAATAAGTTTGGCAAGAACGGAAACAAGTGTCCCTGCTTTGGAGGCGACCAGGCCCTGGGCCTCAGAAGTTCTCTGACACGGTACCATGTCCAGAAAAAGCAACAGAAAATCTGCGTAGCAGTTTCACTCACCGGAGTAGAGTGGTATGGATGTGGATGCAGAGGCCAGCAATGGTGTTGATGAAAAGTCCCACGTGGCGTCTCACAGCAGTTTGGTTCGCGGAAAAAGGGCCGTTATGACTGGGGATACTCCCAGACAAAGGAGAAAAATAGATGGGAATTCCGCCTGTCCTGACTCTTAAGCTCTTCCCGGGTTTCGGCACCATATATGTTAGGTTTTTAAAGTAGGTAGCCGGTAAAGGAGAACACCACGCGGTCTTCAGGCAGGAGAGAAAAGTTTATTCTACTGACCTGCTCCCAAGTTCAAGGTGCATGAGGTAGGCAAGAGAGCGAACCACCCTGGGGGGATGCCTTATGTAGGGCAGGGATGGGGAGGTGTGGCCAGGATGTAACTTCAGGGAAGGGGGAGGTAACTGCCTCCAGGTCTGCTGGTTACCCAGGTAACTGGGTGGAGACTTAATGGGTGGGGGCATCTGCATGTAGCCCTCAGGGAGAGGACCTTACACTGACAACCGCTGGGACGGACAGCGGGGCCTCAGCACGGGGACCACGGAGAGCAGAGGGGCTGCCGATGGCCCTGCCCGCAGAGCCCGTGACCTGTTGTGCCTCCATCCGCCTTAGGGCTACCTTTGCCGTGTCTGCCTCGCAGCCGATCGGGTTCCCACCTGGATTCAGTTCAAGCAAAAAAAAAATATTTTTTTTAAGGCTGCGAGAGCCCTCAAGAGTGTAGCCCAAGAAAGGTGACAAGAGGGGGAAGAGGAAGACCAGATTGCCCTAGCAGCCAGGAGTCGATCCTGAAGCTCTAGCCCTGGAGGCATGAAAGCTGTCCGCTGCCTCCCTCTTGCAAGCCTTAAATACCCTGCAGGATGCTGGGGATTGAGAGTGCACCTGCGCTCCAAGCACGTGGGTCCTCCCCGACCCCTCCAGGAGCCCCAGGCCTGACTCCGCCCACCACCCCGGCTGGAAGCCTCCTCATTAGCATAATACAGTCACCTTAACCAGACTCTCCGCAGGCATGCCCTTCACTCCTCCCACCGCACCGCCCCCCCACCCCCGTGCGCCCCCTCCCGATTTCTGAGCAGGAGTCCTCCTCATTAGCATAATATATTTGCCACCTTCCCTGTCTCCCTCATTATCATAATGTATTCACCTTGGCTCCCTCCTGTCTACTGGACACAGAGACCTCCAAGGGAGACGAGGAGCTTGAATGGGAACTGGGCAGGAGGCTCCTTATTAGCTCCTTATATACAGGTATTTGGATCAGCCCCCTGATTAGAGCGTCGCTGGGTGGCTCCTGCCCCTCCACAGAGTAACTCTGATTTCTCCCCAGCCCCCTAGCACTCTCCAGCCAGGGCAAGGGGCCGGTTCAGTATCTGCCTCATACATTCTGAGTTACAGTGGTTCATCCCGGTTAAAAATGGAGGAATGGCCTCCAGAAGTACAAAACGCGGCACTCAGCTCGCCGAAGCACACACATGTCTCAGGATTTAAGGAAAGGACTAAAGAATGAAGTCAATTTTTCCTTTTCCCTGACTCTTTCATTCTGTTCCCTCAGGATCGAATTACAGGGTCTCTAATGGGATATTGGAAAGTTAGTAACAAGTAGCATTTTTGCCTCTGATTTTTTTGTGGGGGAAGTACTTATTACTCTGAAGAGACATTTATCTCCTCCTCAAAAAAAATAGTAAAATACTACATGTTTTTCTCCATCACAGCCACATGTCTGGGCAGTTCCACATCTATTTTTCCTCTTTGTTCTGGTGTGTGTACCAGGGCATGCAAGGACTCTGTCTCAGAGCTTGGGTGTTGTCCGTTAGCTTTTTCCATTCAAAGCCAGTGCTCTACCACTTGAGCCACAACTCTACTCTTGGCTTTTTGATGGTTAATTGGAAATGATTCTCATGGACTTTTCTTGCCTGGGCTGGCTTTGAACCTTAATTCTAAGATCTCTCCCATTTGAGAAGCTAGTCATGAGCCACAGGTGGCTTCTTTTCCTTATTAAGGAAGATAACTTCCAGCTGTTGCTCAATGAAATCCTGCACTAAACTGATCTCTCTGGCTTGTGAACAAATATTCTCAGGTAGAAAGAAGGTAAAGAAACTTCTACAACCTCATTAGGAGATGATATGGACAACCTGGGAGAAAAACTCACCCAATTTATCTATATATATCTATAAATCTATCTATATATCTCTATATATGTAAGTATCTATCTATTTATCTGTCTATATATCTAGATAGATCATCTATCTAGATAGATAGATAAATAGATAGATAGATACTTCCTTACATTTGTATTAAATAATAGTTCACCACAAATGACTGTATGGATGTTAGGTCCAGTGACTGAGGCCTTCTACAACATTCAAATTCTGAAGATCCCATGCCAGGTTTTTCCCAGTCAAAAACTGCTACTAAGATCAGAAACACAACCTATGTCTTCACTGGTCCTGTGAACAATTGTATACAGACTAAAACCAGAAAGTACATGCTTTTCATTTGAATCTCAGAGCATTATGATACCAAAGGTGGAAATGCAGTCCTTTTAAGACACATCTCATGGCAATAAACTTATTTTCAAAAATAGGGTAGGTGTTAGAATCTTCTTCTGTTCAAGTAGTTGCTTAGCCTCAAGTACCAGAATTTTGAGGGTACTTGCCATTATTTAAGAAAACTATTTTAATCCACCCTAAACCTATTATAAGCAGTGTTTTTCTAGAGACTGGAGGCATGGCTCAAGGGGTAGCACTCTAAATGCATAAGAAATGTTTTTGGGCAATTTGGCTATGTGTCCTAGTTTTGGTTGATTGCTGGGGTAAATTTTTAACCCCTTTCAAACTAGCCAGTCATTAAAGATTGAATTCAGTTCCGCTCACTTGTCCTGTTTTGTATTTTTTTCTTTTTCATTTTGCCAGTCCTGGGGCTTGAACTCAGGGCCTAGGCACTGTCCCTGGCTTCTTTCTGCTCAAGGCTATCACTCCACCTTTTGAGCCACAGTGCCACTTCCAGCTTCTTCTGTTTATGTGGGGCTGAGCAATGAAACCCAGGGCTTCATGCATGCAAGGTAAGCACTCTACTGCTAAGCCACATTCCCAGCCCCTGTACTGCTTAGTTTTGAAATAGCGTTTTGTTTCCTTCCCAGATAAACATTGGGACCTCAGTTCACCTGCAGGAGGCTTTGCACTGTGGCCGGGATGACCAGGCTTCAAAACTGTGCCCAGCTTCTTTCCAGGAGATGGCATCTTGCTGATTTTTCTTCTGGGCCTGAATCTCAAGCCACGATCTTCTAGTTGACAGCCTTCTAGGTACCTAGGATTACAGATATGCGCCACCAGGGCTGGACATGGTACCTTTTTATTTTTTTTTAGATATATCCACAAATCTCCCTTTCCAGTTTCCACTTTAACAATTCTTTTTTTGTTTGTTTTGTTTTTTGCCAGTCCTGGGCCTTGGACTCAGGGCCTGAGCACTGTCCCTGGCTTCTTTTTTCTCAAGGCTATCAATCTGCCACTTGAGCCACAGCGCCACTTATGGCCATTTTCTATATATGTGGTGCTGGGGAATCAAACCCTAGGCTTTATGTATACAAGGCAAGCACTCTTGCCACTAGGCCATATTCCCAGACCTTCTTTAACAATTCTTTTGCATGTTTTTCCCCACTTCTTGCCCTCTGACTGTTTGTGCTCCTTGGGTCTCTGTTCTATGCTATACTTGCTCCAATACAATTCCTAAATTGCCAATTTTTATGGCTGAGCCATAAATCCATTGAGCAAACCCAAATCTCTTAAGCCTCAACAACCAATTCCTATTTGCTTCTATTTGCTCCTATTTGCTCCTATTGTCTTCACTAGAGAGTCTTTTATTTCCAAATTAACCTACATCTTTTAAATTCTTCTTCTTTTTCTCATTTCAATATGGAGCTGCCATCTCTTTAGTGTCCGCAAGCACAAACCAAAACCTCACCTTCCTGTGGTTGTACCTACACTATCTCTGTAATCTTATCTGAGTATATTGGAAACTGTGTATACTGGTATTGGAACTAGGAAATTGAAAGGGAATACCAAAATTGAGAGACACAGGGTGAAAAAAAAGACAAACAACTACAAAAGCAATACTTGCAAAACTGTTTGGTGTAAGTGAAATGAACACCTCAGGGGGGGGAAGGGGAAGGGGAAAGAGGGAGGGGGGTATGGAGGACAAGGTAGCAAACAGTACAAGAAATGTATCCAATGCCTAACATATGAAACTCTAACCTCTCTGTACATCAGTTTGATAATAAGAACTTGAAAAAAAATAAATTATAAGAATCCCCCTAAAAAAAAACACAAAAAACAAACAGTAATGAGACTTCAATTCTCTTTCACCCTTTCTCCCTGCCTCCCTAATATTTCCTATTGTCCTTAGGATGAAAACCTTATAGCTTGCATGCTGTCACCATCATGTAGTTCCTGCTACTTCAACAGCATCCTGTTTCATCCTTCTTCTCATTCTCCAAACCAGTTTGAAGTATAGAGGCAACAAGAATAATGGGATAGGGCTGGAATATGGCCTATTGGCAAGAGTGCTTGCCTCGTATACATGAAGCCCTGGGTTCGATTCGCAAGCACCACATATATAGAAAAAAGCCAGAAGGGGTGTTGTGGCTCAAGTGGCAGAGTGCTAGCCTTGAACAAAAAGAAGCCAGGGATAGTGCTCAGGCCCTGAGTCCAAGACCCAGGACTGGCGAAAAAAAATTAAATAAATAAATAATGGGACAAAAAAAGAGAAGAAGAATGGGACAAGGTAGGGTACAGTCAGTACTGCCCCATTAAAACTTTAATAGAGTAACCATTTTCCATCTCTACCAGCAGACATTATCTGACACAATTCCTTTGGATGATGAAAGTACACTTGGTGGAAATTGGCCATGAGAAGGTACATGAGTAACTGTTGAAAGCTCTCAAAACTATCAGATCTTAGGAGAGAGATTGCGTTGGAATTTGAGACCTTTATCCCGAGGATTAGATTTGCTTTATGTCTTTGATAGTCACAATACCTCAGCAATTCACCAGTCATTATCTCTATGATTTCAAAACCCAGTAGATTCTCCGCATTAAGCACAAAGAAGGTATGGATTAATAAAGCTCTGGGAGTTTCAATGTGTGTTTCTCTGAGGAGTCATCTGAGCATGGCTATTTTGGTTTCTATGTAGAGAAGGATTTTTTTTTAAATAGCTCTAAAAATATGTTGTTGTCTAGTTGACTCCAATTGGCCTATGACTTACATCAATAATAGTAGAAGACAAAATGGTTGGTAGATAGCTATGAATGTCTTAATTCCAAGACCTGTTTGTATGTTACCTTATTGAACAAAACAGATATGTAAGCAAAGGTATAATATAAGGATCTTGAGATGGGAATATTTTATTCAGTTATTTGGGAATTTACAGTGTATCCACAAAGGTCCTTTAAAAAGGGAGGCAGGCCAAGACTTGATGGTTCATGCCTATAATCCTATCTACTCAGGAGGCTGAGATCTAAGGGTCATGGTTCAAAGCCAGTCCAGGCAGGTAAGTTTGTGAGACTCTTATCTCCCATTAAACACCAAAAAAGGGGAAATGGAGCCATGGCTTAACTGGCAGAGTGCTAGCCTTGAGCAAAAAAGCTCAGAGACAGATCCTAGGCCCTGAGTTCAAGCCCCAGGATTGGCACAAAATAGAGGGAGAGAGGTGGGGTCTCAGAAGGAGGAGAGCTGTAACAAGAAATCGGCCCAGTGAGAGTATTTATCACAAGGGTCACAAAGGCTGAGCTGATCACCATTAAAAGCTAGCCTGGGCAAAATAGTCTGTGAGGCTCCATCTCCAATTAACCAGCAAAAAGCTAAGTTGGAGACATTGCTCAAGTGAAATAGAGCAAGCCAACAGAGAGAGCATGAGCCTTTGAGTTCAAGACCTGGTACGTAGATACATTGAGATGCTAAGTTTGTGGTGATCTATTACAACAGAAAAAGGAAATTAATATAAACAATATCTTAAGAAATCAACATTCACCTACTATGGCAGCAGAAGTGGTGCTAGAACCACCAAACCATCGTATAACTAGGCAGGCCGTTAAATACTAAGGTATGCCTCTTGGATGTATGTACACAACTATTTCATTAACAGGTGCCCTGGGAAGAAATTTGGGGAACATGCCTTCTCTCCTGGCATGAGCAATTAGGGTGCTCTTTACAGGGGCACAGCAAACTGAATATAATGTGTTCCAGCTCCTGGATGCCTGCGTGTGTGCAAGGCCCTCACCAGATCCAATCAACAGATTCTTGACATCTGCTGTACAGAATAGTCCACAAAAATACACTTTGATTGTTATTATAACATTCAATATTCTATTTTAGGTACAAAAAAAAGACTAAGACAAGAAGAGAGGGAAAATTACCATTGAAGGTAATTGGAGTTCATATGAAATAACATATTGTTATTTAAAATGCAACTTACATTGTTTCCAGATTACTTATAGACTATATTATTGACTGTATTATTTCAAAGTGTAACACATTACTTTTACATATAATTTATATATTACTTTTACTAGTAGCATATTAATGTATTACTTTGTATTATAGGCTTGTATTATTACAAAGTGTAGGGCAATCATTTAATATAATAAATATGCTGAGAGGAAAGAATGCAGAAACATATAAAGTACTTAAAAACAGTGGAGGCAAGACATGGGGGGAAGAAAGAAATATTAAATGAAGACAAGGAACTCTAGCATAGTAATTGCAACTGTCATACACAGTAATCAAAAAATGTCAGTAAATACTATCAAAATAAGTTTTCTGAATACACCATATTTCTAAATAAGCTGAAATAAACACTAGAAAACAATTTGCAACCTACAAGAAATAAGGTCAAGGCCACACTGCTCAGTCATGGTAGCTTAACTTTGTGGTTCTCCTGATGTTGCTTGGAAAATTCTCAGATTGGATTTTTTTTCTCATCAGATATGCTTTGATTTATTTATTTATTTATTTATTTATTTATTTATTTTCTAATTGTCAAAGTGATGCACAGATAGGTTACAGTTTCACATGTTAGGCATTGGATACATTTCTTGTACTGTTTGTTACCTCCTCCCTCATTCCCCCCTCCCTTCTCCCCCTTTCATTCTCCCCCCATGAGTTGTTCAATTGGTTTACACCAAACAGTTTTGTAATTATTGCTTTTGTAGTCGTTTGTCTTTATCCTGTGTCTCTCAATTTTGGTATTCCCTTTCAGTTTCCTAGTTCTAATACCAGTATACACTGTTTCCAATGTACTCAGATAAGATACAATGATAGTGCAGGTACAACCAGAGGAAGGGGATACAAGAGGATCATCAACAATAGAAGCTATGGTTTCACATGGCATGTTGAAAGTAATTACAACAGCGATATATCACTCGTTTCCATAACATGGAGTTCATTTCACTTAGCATTATCTTATAGCTATGTTCTTCTTAATGGCTGCATAGTACTCCATTGAAGTCCTTAACTTGGTATTAAGCAGTAAAGAGTTGAAGGAATTACAGTATTTATATTAGATATACTCAAGACAAGTGAGATAAAATGAAGCAAAAAGTATTAAATATTCTCTGGCCTACTTGTTGTGATAAAATGCATGAGAGTCAAAGAATACCTCATCCCTGAATGCAGGGAATTAATTAACCTCAATGTTTTGACCCCTCTATTCAATTCCCATGGTGACCATGAGAAGTAGAGACCTACTTAAGTACAGATGAGTAACCAGAGTATATTTTTAAAAAATCCACCTCCCAGTAATGAGAGGGAAAGAATACCACAGAGATACCCAACAGGGAAATCCCTGCTGAAGTGGATAGTGCATCTGCTTCTACTGGAATGTACTTAGAATTATGAGGCTGTCTCAGCCATCTCTCTTGAAGTTTCATGACTAGCCTCATCACAACCAGACAGGGATACCATGTATAGGGAAATGCCTGAGAAACAAAGAGCCATATTCAGAGGCTCATAGGATGTTACCCTTATCACTTCCCCTCTGTGATTCACAAAATAGACCCCAACAGTAATCAAACTCACCTAATAGTAATGCGTATATATTGCAGAGCCTACTTGCATTGATACACTATAGGCTTCAAGTCGTCTAGAATCTATCTATAAAAACAACCTAACATGGCAAAGTGTTCATTGCACAAAGACTTTATGCACTGGTATATAATAATCTTCCTAATCATATGGGAGATCAGAAATGTCATCAACGGGGCTGGGTATATAGCCTAGTGGCAAGAGTGCCTGCCTCGGTATACCCGAGGCCCTAGGTTCAATTCCCCAGCACCACATATACAGAAAATGGCCAGAAGCGGCGCTGTGGCTCAAGTGGCAGAGTGCTAGCCTTGAGCGGGAAGAAGCCAGGGACAGTGCTTAGGCCCTGAGTCCAAGGCCCAGGACTGGCCAAAAAAAAAAAAAAAAGAAATGTCATCAACATGGGACTTGAGATTGAGCAAAGCACATCTGGCTCCCAACAGGGACAGCGTGCCTGCTCAACTGCACAGGAGGGGCTGTGGAAATTCAGCCACCCAGGTGCATATATCAGTAGAGGCAGCAAGCTGGGGAAAGCCCACAAAAACCTATGCCATCACCCAAAGTAGTTCCTGTGAAGCTCAGACCCACACAAGAGTGCAGAAGGAAAGAACATGGACCCAGATCTTGATAAGAAATAAAGGTTTCCAGCTGATACAATCTCTCTCATAAGGTATGTCTTAGAAGCAAGTGTGGATCATCAGCACACACACACAAGAGCCAAGAATCAAATGTAGCAGTAAACAGAGCCTTTCTATCTCCCTAGGCCCTTCTATTAACTCCAACTTTTCCTAGGTGTCATGGGCTATGCACCAGTGATGACAGAAAACACATGTAGCTTCAAACCTCCCTGCCCACACTCTGAAACACTTCTGTGAAAGGTAATGAACATTTTTACTGGTCCTATTCACTGAGAGTCCACAATAGACAGACACTCATACATCCCTCTAGATCCCCCTGCTCAAGCTAGCCTTTCTCAGGTATCTAAGGGATACTGACTCACAAGTCTGCACACATGCCCTACCAAGCATATTACATGTAATCAGTTCACAGGACAGGAGGAACAAAAGCCTAAATCTGAAACTACAGTTACAGGAAGAATTCCAAGTCATGTGACAACAGCCTCCAAACCATTCTTCCATAGCAGATGGGTACCCCCATCTGAATAGAAAGGCTGACCTTCTGTGAGGAATTCATCTCATCCCTTGGTTGCAGTTTTTCACGCTTTGTGGAAATGATGCTCAGAAATCTCTTGACCTTCCTGCAATAGATATCAATGCTGTATATCCACTCAGCAAATAATGCATACAATGCCTATGTGATCAGATTCTTTATGTAGAATCAACTTACAGAGGAACTAGCAGTAGAAAGAGAGGAGTGACCAGAAGTAAACTCATGCAGAACATATCTGCATTACTGGATGGCCAATTTCAAAGTTCAAGGTCTACGAAGCACCTGAAAATGTTACACTGACCCAGCAGATGGTGCTGACAGCACCTGTACCACTTTACATGGCGTCAGTGTAACTCACAATGAGGACTGGTGCCAGAACTGTGTAGAAAAATTGAGAGAACCAGTAGACACGTTAGTGTTTTGGAACATATCTATATAGGCCTAATAATGTGACCTCTCACAAGGAAAAACCCCACACTGAAAGGACCCCACTGCTTTTCTGTACTGACTCTTGACACAGCACTCTGCTTTACCCCTCAGGATGCGGTTCAACCCCTGTGATGGCTGCTAAGCTAAGGACCTCAGAAGTGATTGGAGGCTGTATGTTTAGAGCTCATCAACATCTCTGCATCATGGAAGATTAAAGATAACCCTGGAGAAGGGAACCTCCCCACACTCAGATAATACATGTTTATCAATACATAGCCTGAACAGTTTATCTCCTGTGGCTTTGTTCATTTTAAACAGGAAAAATATTCTTCAGCAATTAGTCCATGTAAAGATGAGTTGACTGCTATAAAAATCAGCTTTCTAACCCCAAGAATAACACTGTTCCCGACATTCTCACATCAAGCAATGGAGCCCACCACGTGACCTTTGCCAACAGAGCACTCAAATTTCTCTACAAGTCTCCAGATATGGGCCTGGCCTGCTCAGAGCCAACATTGTTCCTGACCAAAATGAGTCCTGAGATGTCAGCCTGGAGGCTGTCTCTCTGGTGGCACCAAGGCATCACCTGTGGAAATTCCAAAGCAAATGAAAGCAACCTACCTGCATTCAGACTGAAATGGCCACTCGAGGGACTCACATCCACATGCTCTGAGTGCCAGAAAAACTCAAACAACTGTCTATACAACAACGATACCAAGGTGCCATGACCTTCATCCAAGACTAATGTCAAACATCTCTAGATGAAACACTCCCCCCAAAATATATCTTGGGCAGAAAATTTTCATAGAAAGAAGAATGCAGTCTCCAGACTGTATAAGATAATATCTGGGGAGAACTGAACACATGGAAGAGAAAGGAAGAAGCTAAGCTCTTTGTTATGTCTATCACCTCACCTTGGTAAGTGTCTAAGATGCTTCTTTTGCCATCAACTTTCTTCAGCAACTACCAGAGGAAATGCCTAGTCCTCCTGGGAGGAGCAGCAACTATGCCAAATATGCTGTGTTCAGTATGTAGTCAGAGATAGAGGGAGAGAGTGAGAGAGAGAGAGAGAGAGAGAGAGAGAGAGAGAGACTGAGAGAGATCTAAGAGGTTTTTCATATGTGGCTCACTGTGTCTTATGATCCCTTCTTCTCTGGGATCTGTCAGGTAAACAGAAGGAGAAAACATTTCCCCTGTGCTGCTTTAGTCTTGTATATCAGACTTTGTGGTCACATTCAATGGGGGGATATTCCAAAATACTCAGGGGATAGAAGTAGGAGCCCCACAATATGAGGCCAATCCAGACAAAAGTACAAGCCTCTTGATTCCTCTTCAGAGCCAAATTCTCAACCTTCCCAGAAATCCCTCCATTACCCTAGAGAGGGTCGGTCAGTATCCTACAGCATCACTGGGTTGTACTGTTACCCCTCGCCACCAGGGCACTCTCTGGCTGCCATGAACACCTGGAGATTGAATTGCCTAGTGCAGAATCTCAGCAGGAGAACTACACAGGACATGTCAATGGAATCTTTCCCATTTTTATAGTCAAAGAATCGTGCAAACCAACATAGAGTTATCACGCTTATGGAAAGGCAGATTAGTCTGCATCTGACTAAAACAATCAGGCTCAAGTATTCTCCATCAGGAATGGAGAGTACCTTCCAGATACACGTCTTTGCATCCCCAACCTGAGCTAGCCTCTGCCACCCAGACCTGAGCTCTGCCCACTCCTGCTATTTTTCCTGGATGCAGACACAGATCTTCTGGGTCATCATTCATTTTCCATTTAAGTACCCCCTGAACTTCAGGAGAGACAAGTTTATTTTCACCCCCAGGCAAAGGAAGATCCATACCACTCAGAAAATGAAAGCTGAGCTCCACAATATTTGCTATAGTTATCTGTGGATACCACACCAACAATTTTCACAGGCTGCTTCAAGATTTGTTAAGAACAAAAGCATTCGTTGCTTGTTCAGTGATTGTACAAAACATATGTCTCCTCCAAGAAAAACAACCAACAAAAGGAACCATTCCATCTCAGCTACACAGAAATGCACAAGTCTGGCTTGGGGCACAGGCAGAGCAGACCTGTGGGTGAGCCTCTTGCTCAGTGGGACATGGGCACTGCAGACTTCACCTGATGTTGCCATACTAGCTCAACACAAAAGAATGGACTGAGGAATCAATGGTCCCCTTAGAGGAAAGAACTCAATTAGTGGACTTGAGAAATTAACTACCCCCTAACTGCAAACATGTCACAGAAAAATGAAGCTGTGAATTCCTGAGCTTCTACTGAAAGTGCGGAGAAGGTAGGCAGGCCCACACAGCATCTGGTCACTCTGCCATCCCAAGCATTAGAGGAAGACTGTGTTTTAGAAGTGACTGGGAAGGTCCTGCAGAGTTGGGGAGCTCCTGATGGCACACAGACCTGCTGCAGCTTATCCCATCTTTCCCTCCCCCAGAGCCAATGTTGGAGAACCCCCTTTTGGGAGCACACATAGACTCAATTCAGCACACAGCAGGGAGAAAGAACACCTCAACATCCTGCTGTGTGGAGTCAGCACATCCAACCCTCCAGGTTTCTGAGAACAGGATAGACTCTTGTGTATCTCCTGAAGCCCCAGTCTGCTTTATATATTGAAAGTACACATCTATAATTTTAACCAATCCTGAATTGATTTCCAGGTATTTGGAAGTTATTTTAGACCAAATGTCACTGTATTATGCAACCTAACCTGGAGCTCTGGGCTGAAAACTATCCTCGTGCCTCCGGCTCCCAAGTGCCTGTGTGTACCCATCCACACTGTCACACCTGCCTAACTGGCAGATCATTTAAATTCCACTGCAAATTCACAGACTTTTGAGTCCTAGACAGAGAGTGAAGCTCGTACTTTAGAGCCATCAGGATTACAAAAATACATGTTTTAAAAGAAAGAACCTCACAGTGGTTAGGAATGCTTTAGAAGTGACTAAATGCTAAGGGGATCTTAATGATTAAAAAAAACTGGTTGCTGAGATGATGCTATCTCTCACTCTATATATACAGTAGGCACCACTATCCTTGCACATGGAGCAACACATGCAGAGAAGCACAAAGAAAAACTGCAGAAGCTGAGAAGCTGCTCTTGGTCACTTCCACTGTCACATGCCCTGTGACTTCTTGGTTTGGGCCGAGTGCCAATTTTGTGGCAACCAGTACATTTAAACTGAGACTGAGCATTGGCTTGTAGAGCTAAGATCTTCACTGCACCAAAGGGAAGAAAACGTAACATGCAAAGATCATGGAAACTCCAGGCACAGGAATCCTGGGCAAGATGTTAGTTCCTGGGCCATGATAAGTACTGCATGTACAGTCACCATCCAAAGGGTTTGTCCAGAAGAAATAGGGTCAAAATGTGGAGAGCTTTCCCCGAGCAATACAAGTACCCTGGGATGCAGCAAGAACATATTTTGAGACAAAGTTAGCACATTGTAATGAAACAAATGTGAGACAACCTAAAATCATCTGAGAAGGAAAAGGATGATATTGGTGATGAGTATTCTCTACAAATGCATACCTCTTTGGAATAGAGTTCTAACAAAGTAGATTGGCAGCATCATCCTTGTGAAATCAAGACAGGGTCTAATCCAAACACATAGCAGGGTGATACTTGGCCTAATGTTGCAGGCGAAGAATATGGTCTTAGAATGCATTTTGTCCTTCAACTACAGCTGTCAATGGGACTAGAGCATATGTCAGACGTGGTCTCCCTACAAGATACAGAATCTCCAGGAATTCTGGACTCAAAGCAATCCTCCTGAAGAACTTCTTCCTACAAAACTGGTGGACTCAGTGAGATCCATGTTATTCATAACATAACACTTTAAAAGCATGCTGGAATAGAAACAGAAAAAATTTACCAGAAATTTTGCCTTGGGATACACTTCCACACAAAAACATAAGAAATATGAGCACCAGGAAGACAAGGATAAAAGCAGAAGCAGGCTGAAACGATAGTGTCCAATGGGTCAATATGGCTGTGGATTTATGGAGCCAAACACATGAAGAAGCTCCTTCCTCTTCAGGTTGGCACTGAATCAGATGTATATAATTTTATTATCGAAGTCTATACGTAGAGGAGGCTCAAATGCTCCCCTTCTATTCAATCCTGGGAAGGTTCTATTCAATCCTGGAGTAGGTTTGCATGAATCAAGCAGTCTCTCTAGCATTCATGGTGCCTATGGTAGGAAGTCCAAAAAGGGCATCAGTTATTCAAATGACACATAGGTCAAAGATACGAAGAACATCTCATTCCAACACTACGTACAGAGTTCTGATCTGCTGAGAGGGCCAGGTGTGTCTACAGAGTCATTTGCTACATCATCTGTTACTTGATGGTACTAGGAGGTCCATGTGGATAATCTCAGTTACCTGGGAGTTAAGAAATGATGCGATCCACAGTCATCTATGTATCACCCAGAGCAAAGACTTTTGGGTCTACTGGGGAAGTTGTCATTTGAGGTCATTATCCATGACCTTCACTGGGGAGATAGAACAGCTTCTGAAAGGCCAGAGAAACTTCTCCAGGAACATGTTAGAGAGCTAGAGCAACCTAGAATCCTTCAACAGTAACAGCTTCTTTCACAAGACCCCAAACTATTGGGGAAACAAGGAGGACAGCATTTTCTGAATTGAGACCAAGAATAGCTCCAAAATTAAGTATGGAAGCTAGAGAGCACCAATAGATCAAAATAAGCAAGTCAGAGAAGCAACTCATGGAGCTCTGTGGCTAGATTCTCAAGAGGTTTTGTCAACCTAACTACAAGGATTCATTCCTCAAGCATCAGAGAAGGATGGTGAGGCACGTGTTTCACACATTGTTGTTGGCCACAAGAACTGCTAGGAGAGGGAAAATGCATCTTATTGTACATTGACAAGCAATAAGATTTTTAAATCTCATATAATACTAGTTACACAAGGAGCAATGGTTGGAAGATTGAAGATTTTGCCTAGGATTGGCTTTAGTTAGCAGACACTATCTGCAAGAAAAAAAAAGCCACATGCCAGACCCTTTGTACCTACAGTGTACTAAAGTGATTCCCTGGCATGCAAAGGCCCTGAGCTGCAATAAGCAGATAGAGGGACCTGGCCTATGAACATTCTTGGCAGACTAAATGGTTCCCCATATTGTACATCATTGAACTATGAAGCAGTTTTCCTACTTGGACAAAACCTTCCATTTGCCTTCAACCATCTTTGCCCCGAGAAGAAACTCTTGCTGTGGCCACAAGGTAGACATATCTCAGTTGTCACCTCAGGGTAAACATTTTGAGTTCACCTGAGATCAAGAGCAAGGGGGAAATTTTTCCTTGTTAGAGATGAATTGCAGGAACGTCCCTTCAGCTCTTCATCATAACAAAATCAACTCAGAGTAGAGAAAGTGGGTCACCTCAGATCACAAAATCATGGACACGGGAACCAGGTGAAGACCTCAGTGACTCAGGTCTCCCAGTGAACATTGCACCTGTCCAAGGTGTCCCAGGGAACTAGACTAGAGCTTTAGATTATCTCTATTTAGCAACTTGAAAGAATAGGATAAAGAAGGATAAAGCCTAATGAAGTACCTCTCATTACCAAGCTGCTCACTGGATATTGGGCGGCATTCTGACCAAGAACATCTATCTGTAGATGGATGACTAGAGCCACTTAGCCATCAGGGTTCACCTGGCAAGTCCCAGGAGCTCTCATCAGAGCGACTGAGTGATTGAGTCCAGACGACATATTTTACACACAACCAAAAGCAAAATGTGTCTATAGAGGAGGGAACACATGTCTCCTTATCTCTGCTGAAAGAATTCTTTACTATATATATTGAGGCTCTTCACTGATAGAATCTTCAAATTCTACCCCTACAATATTATCTTGAAGAGGTTCCTGACAGCAAGAGATGACTCACAAGAAATAGTAGGCCAAGTCTCAGGAAAGTCCTTTCTTACAGGATGCTGCTACAGGCTCTGGAGGGACAGCCAGCTGCTTTGCCACAGGTACTGAGCTTCTTCGTGAAGCCTCTTCCATAGCTAAGGTCTAAATCCCTGAGAGGTTGGCTTGTGCTCTGGATCTGGATGGGGCCATTCCTGAAGGGAGCTGGGCCCACTACCTCTGCTTACCCAACAATTACTTGTAAGGAGACCATATTGCCTGATATACTTCCAGTAGCATTTCGAAGATTGAACTGGGCTCAGACTATGTGTTAGAAACATCTGTACAAAGGCAGCTCAGACACTCTGGATTACAGAGACTTTCACAGGACAGCATCCCTGATTTGATTATTCAGAAATTATACTCATGAATGTTTTATTAATGAATTTCCATGTATTTTTCTTTGAAATAGTCTCACTATGCAAATGTAGCCTAAAGCTCTCAGCCCAAAGCAATGCTCCTACTGCCTCAGACTCCTGAGAATGTGGGAGTGCCCATCCACAGCATCACACCTGGCAACTGGCACGTCTTCATCTAAATTCCACTGAACCCGCAGACAAGCTCCACCCTCTATCCAGATCCAAGTCTACTTTAGAGTCATCATGATTATAAGGAATAAAGTTGTTAAAAAACATAGAATACACTCTAGCAGGCCTTTGATGTAGTCACAGTTGAAGCCTTCCCAACCCTTATGAGGATTAGAACAACCCTGGTTCCTGAAATACTACAACTGTAACACCAGAAGCCAGACAGGCCATCATAACACTCATGCAAGGAGCAACACATACAGAAGCACAAGTGGAAACTGCAGAGGCTGAGAATCTTCCTGCAGCTTTTCCCACTACTATCAAATGGCTTGTGACTCTTCTGTAAGTGGAAACACATATTAAAGATGCTTTCAAGTGGCCACTTTTAGGAAATAAGACTAGGCAAGAAATATCAAAGTGAGAGAAAACAATATAGTCTCTGCCAGATGCCCATGGTTCATACCTGTAATCCAAGCTACTCACAGTTGAAAGTCGGCCTAGGCAATGAAGTCCCTGAGACTCTGATTTCCATCAACCAACGAGGAGGCCAGAGATTAGGCTGTGATTCAAGTGGCAGTGCAAGATTCTTAAGAAAACTCAAACAGTGCCTGGGCCCTGAGTTGAGCCCCAAGAGTGGCACAACAATTTAATCCATTGAAACTAAGCATTTCTGTGTCTAATTTATATTTTTCTATTATGACCTTGATTAAATGATACCATATACAAAGACAATGGGCTGGTAAGGGCTACCCAATTATTTGCCATGCTCAAAAGTTTGCCTTCACATAAAGTCATGCTGTGGGCATAAATATGCCTTTATAAAGTTTGTGATTACATTGATTCTCATTCTCTACTCCATCAGGTCTATAGCATTTCATAAAGACCTTTCATCACTTAGCCAGACATACAAGTATTACAAGTTAGAAGTCAGGTATTTCCCAAAGGTTTGGTCCTGCTGTACCAGTGGCCTGGGCCTTTGGGAACATCCTCTGAAATCAGTGGTAAGTTGCTCTATCTTGCACCTGGTATCAAGAAGCAGGACAGCCTGAAGTTTTTCAAGCATTTTTGGACTTGAGGTAACAAAAACCTCTTGATGCATACAAATAATTTTGTACAGTTCAAATCCATATACCAAGTAATCTATATGCGGCCAGGTTGAAGTGTAATCCAGAGCAAGCATGGACTCAACAGAAAATTTAAGATGTTTGTCCATTGGAGCCTTGTGAAAAGGAAAACTCAACTCCCAGCCCTGTAGATAGACTATCAGAAAAGCTGGTATCCTTTTCCATTTCTGGTACTTTGTGCACTCCTCCCTCCAGATGACCCCTTCCCTACTAAAGATCACGACCTTTCCTGAGTGGAGCTACACATTTATTGTGAGTTGCAAAAGGAAATTCTCTTCCTGACAAGGAACTCATAAGGTCAAACATGTATGGAAAGTCATGCAATCATAGGTTAAGACCACCATATCTAGGTACTTGCAGTACTGGAATAAGTTCATTCCACTTTTGCTGAATGAGAGTTTCCAGGTTACCATTAGGCTCCACTACATACCAAAGTCAATGCACCCTATGCCCAAGAGGGATTAGGGCTCAGATAACACCTACTTCATGGACAGCTCAGCTCACAAAGCTTGGCGAGCACCATCAAAGCATCAGAAATGAGAAATAATCAATATCAATTCTGAATTAACCCCAGGAAACAGTCATTGCATGAAGTGAGGTGAGAATTCTATGACACCCCTTTCTTATTGCTTCAATTTTTGTTGAGCCACAACACCTTTTAAAAGTGTTTACTTGAAGGAAATATGCCAACATGGGTAGGAGGTACAGCTTTCAGAGTATGCCAGCAACAAAAGAAAGTTGACAGTCACTGGATCATCTTCCCACTCACTGGACATATTACACGGGTATGGGAGTGAAAGCACCAATAAGCAGACTTTCAGATAGTACATATTGTGTCTGCTTTGCATGAAGGAGGTCCATTGACACACCTAATCATGTTTGTGGGTAATAATGAAAGAGTCAATAGGAAGAGATGTGAATGGAGATTAGGAGGTCAGCCTGCACAGCTCAGTGCCTGCTCATAGGCTTAACCATGCTGGTAGGTATCAAAGCTATCATAGGACAGTTTCACTAAGTAGCTAACTAAAAGACACTCTACAGCATGAAGTTCATTAGGAAGTGTTCTTGAGAAGACCCAGAATAGAACAGAGGGAGAAGTTGAGCAGACATTCCATCTCAAGATGATTCTGCTCAGGGAAGGAGCAAGGAGATAGGTAACCGCTGCCAATAAAAGTCACAGAACAGGTCCTAACCTACTAATACAGCCACAGGCAGAAAATTAGCATCCCTCTGTTTAGAGGATTTATATAATCTCCTTACCCATAGTGATGCCCTCATGATTGAAAATCAGGATTTTTGCTTAACAGAATTGCTCAATTCTTGTGAACAACAAGAAATTTTAGGAACAAGGATTCCCTAAGGTCAAGACTTCTAGGCAACCTCAAGAAGTGCTGGCTCAATATGAGCTAGGCCCCGATACATACTACTAGCACAAACATGTATAGCAGGAACAAACACCAGGAAGTCAGAAATGGAGGCATTGCTGAGGCTGTTGATCTTAAGTTCTTCTTGCTCTGGTCTTTTCTGTTTGACTCGAGTTAAGATGATAAGAGCCTTGAGAAAAGAGTTATGGTGCCCAGTGCTTCCAGTCACTCTCTCTGTGGGACTGACCAGAGATTAACCAGATTTAGAGACAATTCTAGAACACACAGGATATAACAGACATATTAAGTTGTTGGGGGAAAATAAAGGAAGTCTCATGAGTCATATGGAAGAGATAGATGAGAACATAAGCATCAACTCAACCATCAATACAAAGTCTTAGTTGCCATTTTACACCTTTTGGAACCTATATAATTGACGTAACCAGCAGGTAATCAGCTAATAAACTGGGGGGAAAATGGGTTACCAAATCACAAACAATGATGGATTTCTACCATACAGTAATTAGTTCTCAGTAAGCTTGTAAAGAAAAACAATCTACCACTTTAATGAAGGAAAATAAATGTGTGTTTGTTTTTAATGTTACTGCTCCTGCAGAGAAAATGGCCATAGACAGCCTTATTCTAAGTCGATGATTTAAGAAGCCCATTGGCTACAGGCAGTGATGCCTGCAGAAAACTCATTCCCCTCTTGTGACCTCAAGCAGATGGAATGTTGTCAACATAGCTATGCTACTGAAAGTCTTCAATAGATTCAACACAATCCCCATCAAAATTTCAAGGTCATTCTTCCCAAAATATAGAGAAACCAGTACTGACAATCATGCAAACAGAAAAAGTCATCCTGAGCAGAAAAAGCAAAGCTCTAGGTATCCGAATACCACACTTCACATTATACTATGAAGCCATAGTAACATAAAGTAACACAGTGGTACTTCAAAGAAGCAGACACAAAGAACAATGGCACAGGACAGAAGGCCCAGAAGGCATCCATATAGTAACAGTCATGTAATTTTTGACAAGCCAAAAACAAACCAGAGAAAAACAACAGCCTTATCAACAAGTAGTATTAGTTATCTACATGTAAAATACAAACTTGATCCCTACCTCTTGATAAGGAAGATTCTACATTGGTCAGAGATCTTAAAGTGAGACTTGAAAACTTTAAAGCTAGTATAGGAAGATAAAACATACTTGAAAATACATGCATAGGCAATTATTTTCTGAAGTCTTCAAATGGCTCACCAAGTAAGAACAAGAGCTAACTAATCAAATTTGGAAGCTTCTGCATGAAGGAAAAAATAAACAAAAGACAACCAAAGGAATAGCACAGATGTTTCTTAGCTCTTCGGATAAATATTTACCATCCAAGTATATAAAGAGCTCAAATTAAACACCAAAAGAACCAACTGTCCAATCGATAAAAGAACACATGCACTGAAACATTTTCAAAAGAACTAGAAATATTCAACATCCTTAAAGGAAATGCATACACAAATGACAGATTCCATTTCATCCCAGCCAGAATGACTACAGACAAAACAAACAACAAATGTCAGCAAAGATGGGAGTTAAAGGAACCCTCATACTTGTTTTGGTAGAAATGTCAATTAATTCAAAACTCAGTAGAGAGGGTCATCTGAAAACTAATAGTCACATTTTATGACTCCATCATACCACTCTTGGGCCTGTATCCACAGGAGGGGGACAAATACCTATGTGATACCTACATACCTTTTTTTTTTTTTAAATCACAACACGGTTAACAATATGAAATCAGCCCAAATGCCCAGCAGTAGTTAAAGAATATGGGGCAGATATACACAATTAAGAAACTAGACTAGTACCAGTGACTCACTCATTGTTTTACTCATATGTAGAAGCTAGATCTAAAATGATAACCATGAACTTAAGAAGGAGACTGACCAGGGGAGGAGAAAAGGGAATAGTTCTGAGGCATAAACAAGATCAAAATGTGTTGTATATCAACATAGCGTAGTGAAAACCAGCAAACACCTTCACAAAAAGAGGGCAGAAGGGCAGGAGGTAAGGTTGTTCAGAGTACAATGTGGGCACCAATGGAAATATCAAAATGAAACCTTCTTGTACAATTTATGTATGCTAATAAGATGAATCAAATGGCTGGTCAATTTCTCCTGCTTTCATGTAAGTTATGAAGTAATTCCACTTTAATTTGGTACTAAAGGGATTCTGAACGCAAGACATTTTGCTTGCTAAGTAGCCCTCTTCCACTTGAACCACACTTTCAGGCCCCTTTTGTTTTATTTCTCAGAGAAAGTTACACTTTGGGGGCAAGAGCTAGGCTTGGATCCTACTACTTACATCTCATAGGATTCATGGCCAGGACCACTTACTCTTTTCCAAGATATGCAAACTCCCAGCTCCTGCCTTCCCAGAATCTGGGATTACAGCATTATATATTGCATCCATTCAGAAAATTTACCACGTAAAAGGACAACATGGCAAAGGTAGATAATGACAATGGCAAGTATGTCATTCCAAACCAAAGGAGAGCAAGAACTAATCCAACTACACGAAGCTATACCCTCTAATTACTTGAGGACAATGCCCCAAACTGACGTTACTTTATAAATCAAATCAAATGTCAGAAGGAAACTCATGATCTGGTACAACAACAAGCCTCTGAACTCTGTAGGCCCAGAGTCAAAGGGCAAATGGGAGCTAATAGAAGGTGCAAGATTTATGGATGAGTCACCACCAGGTAATTTAAGTCTTATCATGAAATAGTCTAGTTGGTCCAAATACATCCAAAGCACACATCTTTTAAAGGATCTTTTCTCTCTCTAAAGGTCTAACTCTTGAAGATGGCAAAAGGGAAGGGTAACCATTTAGCAATTTGCTGAGGGGAAAAATAAATGTACAAACGTAGTACAATTTGTATTTTGCTTAGGGCCTCCAAATCTCCTATAGATGTGGGTACACATGTCTTTTTGGATCTATGTTCTGGGCTCGTTATTTTGCTTTGAGTTTAGACTCAGTCCTGTCTTAGAAATCTTTCCAAGTTAGTTGACTCTATCCCTTGGTGGTCCTGTCAGCTATGATCCAAGGATTCATCACATTCTCCATACTTAAAAACTAGAATGTATCTATTTTGTACAGATCACCAAGATTAGTAATATAGATTAAGAAATGGTAGTCTATTCAATCTCAAGAAAATGTTCTAAAAAGTAACCTTACCCTAACATTCTAGGAAAAGCACCTCCCTAATTAGATTTTCTTCCCTCTAAAAGAAGAAGAGCAGAAGAAAGTCAGCAGATATTCACATCCAGCATTTGTGATGGTTCGGTCACTACTGGCATTGCTTAATACTGGTAGACTAGAAAGGGAAGAGAACAGATATTAAGATCAGTGAGTGAGGGAACGGCAGAGAGCTAGGATGGTGAGGACAGCAATTGAGCAAATCCTGATACTGGTCTGTAGCACTCCATCCTGATACTGCTCTGTAGCACTCCAAGATATCACCCAGATCTCTTCTCAAGAAAGGACATGGTATTCACCCTGCTGCTGAGAGGTCATGTGCACATAGTCTTCAGTTTTGCTTTGCTTCTAGGTATATCCTCAGATATAGTTATCTAAGGTCATTCTTTCTAGTAGTAGCATAGATGCAGAAACCTATCAATGTGAGCCCAATGTAAACCACTGATTTTAGCTCTAAAGATCATGTGAAATAAGGAAAGTATCATATAGGTCACTAGGAACTGTCCCCTTGGATGGGAACTAAGACAGAACACAGTTCCTCAGATGCACCACATGACTAAGACTTCTATAAACTTTTGTGAAAAGCACCCTAGCACAGCTACTCACTCTCTCCCTACTCTCTCCCTACTCTCTCCCTACTCCCTCCCTACTCCCTCCCTACTCCCTCCTTACTCCCTCCCTACTCCCTCCCTACTCTCCTGAGTTGTACCACATGACTAAGTCTTCTATAAACTTTTGTGAAAATCACCCTAGCACAGCTACTCACTCTCTCCCTCCTCCTCTCTCCCTCCTCCTCTCTCCCTCCTCCTCTCTCCCTCCTCCTCCCTCTCCTCCTCCTCCCTCTCCTCCTCCTCCCTCTCCTCCTCTCTCCCTACTCTCCTACCTTTCCTGTCCTACCTCTAGCCCTAGCCTACTCTTTCCTACCTCTACCCTGTCCTACTCTCTCACCTTTCCTGTCCTACCTCTAGCCCTAGCCTACCTCTAACCCTAGCCTATCTCTAGCCCTACCTTAGGATTCGAACCTTGAACCTCAGGAATTCTATGCAAGTGCTCTACCCCTGAGCTAATTCCTTGCTCTGACTTTCAGCTTGTCTTTGATCCTACTTCTCCTCCTCCCCTTCTTTTCTGTGTGCCCTTACCACTTTCCTTCCCCTCCCATTCTCCCTTTCTCACAGGTTCTCTCTCTCTTCACTGTTGAAGGATTCAGTGCTTTGGGGTTAATAGGCAATAATTCCGCCAGCAATTTTTTCTCCCAGCCCAGTCAGCTCTCTGAAACGTGATTTTAATTCAATTCAACTCCAATTATCCTTGTGCAAAAGTGATATATATTTGGGAAGTTGCCTTCAAATTTTGACAAGCCAAATGAAAATACAATATTTTAAAATGATATAACAACAGTAGGTAGAGAAGCCTCTTTAGTCCAACTCAATAATGATTGATAATTGTGCTTTTATTCATGTCAATGGACCAGGAAGACCGTTCTATTATGGGGCCGTTTCAAGGGTACATGCTGCTTAAGGCCTGATTCCAACTGGTGGAAAATCTCAGTCTCAGAATAAATTGAAATTGTAAAGTACTCCTGGCTTAAATTGTCAAAACTCAGGCAGGACACCTGATCGGCTAAGAGATCAGATATCCACCTTCTTTCCCCAGATGAAGGTATTCAAAGGTAAAGTGATAATTCAACATGCTCTTGTCAAAATTGACCTACAGACGCAAGTCAAGTACTTGAGGGGATCGCCACCCAGCCTTCTTCAACCAAAAACTATTTGGTGTCTTAAAATGCCTTGCTACAGAAGCCAGCCCTGGTAAATAAGGCCTTAGAATGCCAAAGTCATTTGTTTAAAAGGTTTTCTCTTAAGTCTTGGTGATTTTCAAGATTAGCAAAAAAAAAATTCCACTGAAAAATGTATGGCCCATATTTACTTTGCTCACTTGAGGATCTTTTGTGCAAATGTATGTGAGTGTGTGTATATGAGTGTGAACAAATTCAAGATTAAAATTGTCAGTCTGATGTAAAAATGGTTGAATTTCCATACAAATGCCAAAATGGTCATCAGGTTTCAGTGCTATCAAATGTTTTCAAGGATTTTTGCATTGCTTTAAAGAGGAATTGTAGTTTCATCAAAAAATGTCTTTAATTTGTAGTTGCAAAATATTGGTATCTTAATGTGTTAGGCTGTTTGCACTGTAATCAAGTTATCTGGCTTAGCACAAGGCATTGGGAATTTGAAATGTATTCCCCTGCCCTGTTTACTAATTTGAGGCTAAATGTCAGAAATTTGGATATTAATTTGTATCACTGTTAAAGAACTGCTTCTGGCTTCTCAGTCAAAGATCAAAAGGAAAGAACAGGAAAACTTAGGATGGGCCTGTGTGCCTATCTTCGGGGTTGAGGGGTGAACTGGCAAAGGTGCAGTTTAGCTGGTCCATGCATGGTGAGGCAGGCCCCAGGGGCAAGTGCACACGTGATAGAAAAAGACTGAGCTGTCACAAAGGCAGTTGATGGAGCCCAAAGGACTCAGATGTGTATATACCCATTCTGTAGGACAGGCCTCTCTGTCTGTTCCTTGCTGCTGGACACTGGAAACCTGATGGTAAAATGGGCATTCTGTAGGACAGGCCTATCTGTCTGTTCCTTGCTGCTGGAAACTGGAAACCTGACGGTAAAATGGGCAATGTGATGATTTGTTTGATATTTCCAAAACTCCCCACCAGGATGTATTTAAAATTGGAAAAGCCTTAAAACGTGGCTTAGAAAGTTTATCTGTATGATGTCATTTAATTTCTATGCTATTTTGAAATTTGCATGTACTTTTTTAAAAGTAAAATTATTAAGCCTGGAAACTTGGCTTGTCATTCTAGTGTTTATAATTCTTGCATGATTCTTGGTAATTATTCATAGGAATTCTTAGACTGGAAATATGATTATACTACATTATATGATTATAATGCACGATAATACATTTGAAATGCAATTTTAGTTTGGCTTGAATTTGCAAGTATTTCTTACTAAGTGATTATTCTTTTTTCCTCACTGCATGCCTTTCATTAAGTTCTCACCTGCTTCTTAAACACAAAGATAGTAATATTCACTCAGTAGTGTTACTGTGAGGATTAAACAAGATATAATATGTAAATCCCTTACCATAGTGTCTGATACTTGCGAAATATTAGCTCCTTTCCTTTGTTCCTCCTTTATTGAATGGACTGATTTATGTGGTCATTCTTTTAGGTACTGAAGTCTACAGAGTAAACCCATAGACTTTATTTTCAGATGACTTGATATAATTTCAATATATGACCCACAAGGATCATAGATTCTTTCAACTAGGTCACACCTCCCTGCAGATGCTACTGCTGGGTAACAGTCTAAGAACTCCTGAACTGATTAAAATAAAGAAACTACCAACACTCGCGTTGCTTCCCAGCTTACATGGGTTTTCTGTGGATACTTACATGACAGTGTGTTGTAAGCCAGAGTCATCACAAAACACTAAATAAACCACTCCCCTCTGACAACTTCAATCTCAAATGAAGACGAAACTTGTGTAGAGAATAGATTTTGAATACAGTCCCTTAGTTAGAATAAACTTGGTTCATCCTACATGCACCCTTTCTTCCCCAACTATTTTGCTACAAAATGTTTTTATTTATTTAGTTAGTTTTTTTATTAATTAAATTTTGTTGACAAGGTGTTGTGCAAAAGGTGTACAGTTACATGATAAGGCAGTGAATACATTTCTTGTGATATCTTAAACACTCATTTTGCTTTTCCTTCCCTAGATCAGGTAGGCATATATACAATACCCAGTGTACCGAAATCATACACAGTAACCACGTGGCATAGGCCAAAGGAAATTCACCTAGAACTTTAAATGTAATGTCAACAATAGAATCCTCCTGGGTTCTTCTCTTGGGGTTGTTTTTGCTTATCCTCGTCTTATATGATCATATGTACATAGCTGTTGAGCCTTTGTGATCCACTGATAGGTCTATTCTAAACCTTTCTATGTGTAGTGGTTGTTTGGTTTTAGATACATAATGTAAGGTCGATGACAGAAACCTGTGGAAATACCATTTGAATAGTTTTTTGTTTCGCAGACCTGGTCTCCACTGTCTTCCCCCTCCTCCCCGCACATACACTCTAACAGTTATATATCAAGGAGACCATGCCCCTTTGTTCTCTGTGTTCTAGGCTTGTCTCGCTCAACATTATTTGTTCAAGTTCTGACCATTTCCCTGCGAATACCAATGTTTTATCATTTCTATTTGCTATGTAGTATTCCATTGTGTATAGGTACCACATTTTTTGTATTCATTCATCTGCAGTGGGGCATCTGGGTTGTTTCCATATTTTGGCTATTGTAAATTGTGCAGTGATAAACATGGATGTGCAGATGTCTTTTTGATATCCAGAGACCTGTTGTTCACGATAGATGCCTAGGAGTGGTATGGCTGGGTCATAGGGTATGTCTATGCCGAGCTTTTTGAGGAACCTCCATACTGTTCTTCAAAGTAGTTATACTAATTTGCCCTCCCACCAACAGTGGAGAAGGGTTCCTCTTTCGCCTCATGCCCTCCAGAATTTGTTGTTGCCTGAGTTCAGAGTATAGGCCATTCTAACTGGAGTGAGGTGGTATCTCAGGGTTGTTTTTATTTGCATTTCCTTTACTGCCAGGGATGTTGAACATTTCCTCATATGTTTCTTTGCCATTTTTATCTCTTCTCCTGTGCAGTCTCTCTTTAGCTCCTTTGCCCATTTAATAATTGGTTTCCTGGGTTTGGAGGGGGTTAGTTTTTGTGTTCTCTGTAGATGACAGATATTAGGCCTCTGTCTGTTGCTGTGCTGGTGAAAATCCTTTCCCATATGGTTGGCTGTCTTTCTAGATTGGTGGCTATGTCCTTAGCTGTGCCAAAACTTTTTATTTTGTCCTAGTCCCATTTGTTGAGACTCTCCCCTATCTGTTGTGCCCCTGGGACTATATTCAGGAAGGTCCTTCCTGTGTCTCTTTAAGTTCTAGCGTCTTTTCTACTCTGACCTTCAGTCGTTTCAAGGATTCTGGTCTGATGTTGAGGTCCTTAATCCATTTTGAGTTGATCTTGGTGCATGGTGATAGGCTATGGTCTAATTTGAGTTTTCTACATATGGCTGCCCAGTTTTCCCAGCACCAGTTGTTGAAGATGCTACGTTTTTCCCATTGTATGTCTTTAGCTCCTTTGTGGAATATCAGCTGACTGTAAGAATGCGGTTTTATTTCTGGGTCTTCTATTCTATTCCATTGGTCTTCAGGTCTATTTTCATACCAATACCAGGCTGTCTTTGCTATGATGGCTCTATAATAGAGCTTGAAGTCTGGTATTCTTTTGCCTAGAATTGCTTTGGCTATTCTAGGTCTTTTGCTGTTCCATATGAACTTATGGGTTGTTTTCTCTATTTCAGTGAAGAATGTAGCCGGGATTTTGATGGGGATTGCATTGAATTTGTATAGCATTTGGGGCAATATGGGCATTTTCACTATATTGATTCTGCCTACCCATGAGCATGGGAGGTCTTTCCATCTCCTTGTGTCCTCTTTGATTTCTTTCACAGTAATATATCAAGGAGACCATGCCCCTTTGTTCTCTGTGTTTATTTATTTATTTATTTTTGCCAGGTCTGGGCCTTGAACTCAGGGCCTGAGCACTGTCCCTGGCTTCTTTTTGCTCAAGGCTAGCACTCTGCCACTTGAGCCACAGCACCACTTCTGGCCTTTTGCATGTATGTGGTGCTGGGGAATTGAACCCAGGGCTTCATATATACAAAACATTTTAGGGACTAAGGATGTAGCTCTGTGTTAGAGTGCTTGTCTAGCATGCACAAGGCCTTGGCATGCCTTGGCAAGGAAGGAAGGGAGGAAACGAAAAGGAGGAAAGGAAAGTGGAAGGGAAAAGGGAAAAGTAAGGGGAGAGGGAAGGGAAAGGGAACAAAAGGTCTTAAACTGTAGTCCATCAAAAAGAAATATTAGGTGAACCAGGTGTCAGTGGCTAACTCCTTTAATCCTAGCTGGGATCTGATGATCATGGTTCAAAGCCAGTCTAGGCAAGAAAGTCCACAAAATTCTTGTCTCCAATTAACCACCCCAAAGCCAGAAGTGGAGCTCTGGTTCAAGTGGCAAAGCATGAACCTTGAGCAAGCAAGCTCAAGGGACAATACCTGAGCCCAAGCCCCAGGACCAAAAGGCTACCTGTAGTCCCATCTCCATGGGAGACACAAGTAGGAGAATGGCATTCCAATATCAGCCACAGGCAAAAGTGTGAGACCCTATCTGGAAAAGCTATAGAGGCATGACTCCAATAGTAGAGCACCTCCCTAACAAGTTCAAACCTCAGTAGCATAAAATATGTACCACAATAGCATGATGGATAGATATGTATGTACATGTATATGTCCATATATGTATACAACATAGGTTAAATTCAAATATGTGCATATATGCACACACACACACACACACACACATATCATAAGGTAAGGATGGAAGAGAATAAAGATCCTTCCAATGTTAAATAATAAAAGCAGGAGCCTCAGTGTCAGACTGGGGCTTGAGAACTAGCAAACCACTCTGCCTCTCCAAACCTGTCTCTCCATGACAGTACTGAAAGTCCTTCTCCCCACCAGCCCCAAGAATGGTGGGCCAATAAATCTCTTGATTATAAATTATCCCATCTCAGAGATTCTGTTATAGTAGCACAAAAGGGACTGGACCACATAACAAGTTAAAATGATGAGGTCTGTTTACTGCCCAACTCTAGACAATGTTTGGGTGCCCTGATCTGAGATTTTCTGGGTTATGATGCAGGCCCAGATACCTCCTGAGCAGCATCGGTGGGAAGATGACTGCCAGGAACACAAAGCTCACATGACCTGACAGCCTCCCTTGACCTCCATACCAAAAGTCTAGTGTTTTCTTTCCACATAGTAAACTATAGTAGGTTGACTTACTAACTAGCAAATAGGGTAAAGTCAGAGGTCCTTCACAGTTTTGAATGTTTGTCTAGGACCTGAGGTATGACAGCAGCTGTGTAGGAATGAATGAGAAAGCAAAGCGCAGAGCATTCACAGTTAGTGATGAATCCACTTCAAGTGCCATGCCATTTCCTCACCTATAACAAAGACAAACGTTTTCTATAGCATACGTTCATTCTGAGGATTGCAGTGAGATTGTAGTGTAGCACAGGAGCTCAGACATCAGCTTCATGTTCCTCTCTTCCCTTCTCTAGAAAATGCTACTGCCATGTTGGGCCAGATACTCAGTACCAGACCAGTGCATAACCAAGCATCACATCTCTGGGAGGAGAGAGGACATTGGGAGCTCCCTGTAGTGGAGTTGATGTGAAGTTGGATTATAACTGACATGCCCCATTTCTAAGCACAGCTCTCAGGTTGGCTTGGAATCGCTGGACTTCATTTTCTCTGTTACATCCAAGCTCCAAGTGTGATTTCTCCAAAGTGCTTTCAAGAGACAAGTAACCAAAATATCACCCCACGTATACAAAGTGTCTAGCTCGTCTGACAACCTAGAGCAGGAAATTACCTCAGCTGCTTTTTGTGTGCAAAAGAAACCAAGCAAGGAATAGTCCTTGTAAGCATAAAAGCAAGAGCACACTTGGGCTTGATGTAGTAAGTCAACCACTCCTTCAGTCTAGTAAAACACACAACAGAATGCACTTTTGCTTAAGGGGCAGTTGTTATCGTGTTAATGTCTGAAAAACATAGTTTTTGTTGTTGGGAGTTCATTTGCTCAAGCATGGCAATCCACTGGGATTGATGCTGAGAAAGGAAAAGTGAAATCAATGCATTCTTGAAGATAGGTTACATTTGTGTTTCCAGCTTCAGAATCATCTGATCCCAAATCATCTCCTTTTACATTCCCAGCTTCTCTGTTGAGACCATGTCTTTTATCTTCAGTTCTCTGCACTCCAAACCAGCTATGCTCAGTACATGGAGAAGGAGCCAGGAGAGAGGAAAGGTCTTGTTATTTATACGCATTGTCCTGTCCTGCTGTTCTGATATGTCCCTTATTGGGACATGTCCAGGAATGAGGCCCAGTCCATCTTCAGAGTCCTGATTATTGCTGTGGGTTCTACCCCTGAGGTGAGCCCTCCAAGAAGGCCAGGCCCATGAAGCATCTCCCTCCGGGGCACTATTCAGTAAAGGTCAGCAAATTGAGTGAGCTACATGCCTCACTTTGCAGGAAGTTCAAAAATTCCATTTACTGCTGTGCATCGTTGGCTCATGCTTGTTATCCTAGCTATTGAGGAAGCTAAGATCTGAGAATTGTGGGTCAAAGCCAGCCTAGGCAGGAAAAACCATGAATTCTTATCTCCAATTAATCCTCAAAAATCTAGACGTACAGCAGTTGAACAAAGGCAGCAGTGGTGCTGGGCACAAGTGGCTAATGCCTGTAATCCCAGATAGTAAGGGTCTAAGATCTGAGGATAATTGGTTCGAAGCCAAACCGGGCAGAAAAGTCTGTGAGACTTTTATCTCCAATAAATTACACAGAAAAAGCAAGTGGTACTGTGAGGCTCAAGTGGTAGAGTGCTAGCCTTGAACAAAAAGGAGCTCAGGGACATTGCCCAGGCCCAGAGTTTGAGCCTCAGGACTGGAAAAAAAAATGCAGCAGTTGTACTCACTAGACACTGTTGAAAATGAACTATATAACTTGTCAATTGTGAGTGGAAATGGAGGGAAACACTGGAGAAAGCAAAGGAAGGGATGACATTTTCCAAAAAGAAAGGTACTCTTCACCTGACTTACATAACTGTGACCCGCTTGTTCATCACTTTTATAATAACAATTTTTTAAGCTAGAAGTAGAGCTGTAGCTCTAGAATTCTAGCCTTGAGCTAAAAAGCTCAGGGACAGCACCCAGACAAAAAGAAAAAAAGAGACTTAATTTGCAAGAAATTATGAAACCTACAAAAAAATCAAAGAGTTTAGAGTTTGTGTTTGCCCTCTTCCAACATTGTCTAGGAACCATATAGATTTAAGGAGATGCTTATTACAAAGTCAAATGTGTAAACAGTCCCAGCACCACAGATGTCTACATTCTCTGTTTCTCTTTCCCTTCTTTACTCTCTACCAACAACCTAATGAGAGGAAAAAAATGGAAGTAAAGGCAAGGACAAGCATTGTGATACAGTGGGAGCCAGGAAGCATATTACAGGGAAGTGATAGCCGAACTCCTGGAGCTGACTGCCTCCACCCCTCCTCCAACCTCAGGGAGCAGAGTGGGAGCAGCACTCAAGCTTCTGGGGAGCACAGCATGGAAGTAAGCACAAAGATTAATCTTGGAACCAAGCGTCAGGCCCTCTGGGCTGAGACACAGCTCCTGGTAGAAACAGAAGGCGCCATGCACAAGTTGGAGCTCATAGATGGACACCCCAGACAAGCTCCAGCATCAGACACCTGTAGGCTGGTGTGACAGACTTGAGTTTTGACATCTGTTTCAGACTCAGCATGGATCTGTAACACACCTCCCTTCTTTTTAGGACTGTACAGGTCCTTGAAGTTAGGGGACCCAGGAGGGAAGAAGGAAAGGAGGGAGGGGGAGAGAAAGAAAGGGCATGAGTCAGCCAGCCAGGCCAGGAATTAAATTTGTTCACTGAGAGATGTTGACAGTATGTCTGTGCTCTGCTGCATTTAGGCCTCCTGGAAAGGCTCCCTTGCTGTGGGTAGTTTGGAGATCCTGTTTCCTGGTGCCCACCTTGATGGGCTATGCTGTCTGATTCCTCTGCAGGTGTGATGTCCAGGTGCACAGGGGCAGGTCTCAGAAGTCAAATGCCCGGTGGCAGCACGAAGTAATGAAAAGCACGTACTGCCTTTGGATTTGGCACTGATCAGTTTCTCCACCTGATACCTGTGTGTCATGTCCACTCCAGGAGAAGACAGTTACCAGCTGATTCATCTCCACACCCCTCTCTTTCCCCATCAACTTTGGAAGCCACCTGTGCTAGATACTATAGTTAAAAATTAAATCCATGCTTTATTGTCTACAAGAGATTTATGTGGGAGAGCTACCAGACCCACACTGAACTCAGTATGAGAGTGAAATCAACTTCTTCTAGATGAAGGTAGTACATTACTGCTGCTCATGCTTACTTCTCCTAACAGAGACTGTGGGAGACCACTGTGCTGGACCATGATCATGACCATTTAGTCCAAGGCGAACATAAAACATCAAGCACAGTGCCTGGAAGACAAAATTTGCTCCATTCACTTTTTTTTATCCTTCATGCTTTCAAATTTTGCATTTTTCCAAAGGTCAAACCCAAGTCCAAGAACTATAGCAGATACCTTTCTAATACTGTTTTCAAGCTGGGACCTAACCATCGCATTCTTGAGGGAAAAAAGATGAAGGATGTACACAGCGTCATCAAGAGGCTTCTGCCACCCTCACAAAGAAATGCAGATGCTTCACAGCATCTAAATCCAATGCAGCATCACTGCCTCTAGGGTGCAGGTGGGGGAAAGTACAGGGATACATTTCCTGGCACATCATTTTAAACATCTGTCTTTGATTTCACATAGCCAGAGGACTTGCAAATGCTGACAGAAACATTACACAGGATTTTAAGTGAGGACTTGATGCCGCCCCTCAAAATGAGATGCTCTATTTCATTTACAGTCTCAGCTTCCCATGGTTCTTAGACATTGCAAACCAATTCTGTGTATTACAGAAGTTGAGGCCACTAGGCATTAGTGGCTCACACCTGTAATCCTAGTTATTCAAGAGGCTGAGCTCTGGAGGATAGAGGTCTGAAAACAGCCCAGGCAGAAAAGTCCTCCAAAATCCACCTCTAACTAGCAAAAATGCCAAGCTGGATGTGCAGTTGATGTGGTAGAGCACCGCCAGTGAGCAAGCAGCTAAGTGAGTTGGAAGCCCTGAGTTCAAACCCCAGGATAGGTAAAAAGTTAAGGCCCAGAGTGAGAAGAGCTTGCCCCGGGTACCATGCTAGGAGTGGCTAAATGCCATCTTTGCCCTGGCCCTTAAAGCCCTTCCTTCCAATCATGAATCACTCATGACTGCCATCCTTCCACCCATTCATCTCTTCTTTACATCACCTTCCTCATTCAGTTCCTGGATTGAATCTTCCCTAAATGACCAGGAAAATCAGCTTGGCAAACCTTTCCGGTATCCACTTCCCTCTGATTTCTATGGGTACCTGCTGGTTTGATGTAGTTATTAAAAGTCAGCCTTACCTTCGTAACCAGACAGAAAAGCTATAATCACCCCAGGCATTTCCGAGGGACCTTTTAAAGAACATCATTAATTTTAAATAAAGCTCTCCTTACCATCACTTTCTAATTATAGTTCTGACATTCCTATTTTATGTTAAAAATTCCTCTACCATTCAATTTTTTTTTAAAAGAGCCTGCTTTTTAAAGTGCATGTGCTTGTGTGGTAGCCAAAGTATCTGGGTTCATTTTCTGAAATAAAAACTAACAGCAACTAGACTTTTCCCTGTCTCTTCCACTCTTCTGCACTCCTTGCCCAATCCATGTATTGTTATTTTAAAATAGGTGTATGGGAGTTTGGAATGTGGCCTAATGGGTTCGATTCCTCAGCACCACATTCTTTTGCTTCCTCCCAAAATAACTAGAGGATATCCTTACCATTGAGATAACCAAGGGAAAGTGGCACATGGATAGGGGAGAGGGGTTTAACTCAGGGCCTGGGCACTGTCGTGAGCCTTGTGCTTGAGACCAGCACTCTACCGCTTGAACCACAGCTCCATTCTGACTTTTTTTTATAGATAACTGGACATAAGAGTCTTGTGGACTTTCCTGCTGGGCTGGCTTTCTGGCTTGCTTTGAACCACGGTCCTCAGATCTCAGCCTCTCGAGTAGTAGGATTACAGGAGTAAGCCGCCCGCACCCAGTGATGCTTGGTTGTTTTTTTTTTTATCTTCACTTTTCCCTTTGACCAGGGAAGAGGCAGGTAGTTGATTGCTGAGGCATCACTAGACTGCAGGGGATGGAATAGGGTCCGATGGAAACAAACTAGTACAGGTGAGAGGAATTTCCTCCTCTACACCAAGTCTAATTCTAGCCAATCACAGTCCTGCAAGTCAAGACAGACCCGAGAAGCTAGTGTTTCTGAGCCTGATTTGAACACAACTTCGACAGGCAAGGAAGGCACAGAGAATGCAGCGACCCCACCCCTGTGAAGGGAGGCTGCACCTGCAAACAACACCGACTGGGGTTCAGTCCTCGCGTGAGAGTGGTGAAACCTAGTCTGTGGCGCATGTCGCGCGGATGGCGACCTTTGCGGGCACACCAGATGCGCAATTGACAGGTGGCTCCAGGAGTTCCTCGCAAGAGCAGATGGCAAATTCTTCTGGTGCTCCAGCTGCATTGGCCACTGGTCCTAGCCCGCGCACAAGCGTCCGCCCCCTCTCCCTTTCTCCAAACCTCCCCCTTCCTCAGCGCCCCCAGATATCCCCAGGAACACATCTGAACCCTCACCTGCCCGGTGGCAGGCAATGGCAGCACAGCCTGGCAGCGGCGACCGAAACGAAATTTGGCCGCCTTGTAGATCTTCCAGTAGACGAACAACACGACGCCAAGCGGCAGGTAAAGGGCGCCACCGGTGGAGAAGAAGGCGTCAGAGGGTTCCTGGCTCACCTGGCACCACTGGCGCCCCACGTCTTACACCTTGCCCCAGCCGAAGAGCAGTGGGGCGAGGGCAATGAGCACCGCCAGGGCCCAGGTGAGAGTGATCATGAGCGCCAAGGCATGGCGGCGGGCGCGCAGCGAGTACTGCAGGTGGCGCGTGATGGTCCAGTACCGGTCCAGGGCGATGGCCGCCACGTTCCAGATGCTGGCGGTGCAGCACAGCACGTCGAGGGAGATCCACACGTGACACAGGCTTCAGCCCAGACGTCACCGCCTCCCTGCCGACAGCTCGCTCACCAGACTCAGTGGCATCACCACGGCTGCTACTAGAACGTCCAAGATGGCCGTCGAGGCCGCGAGGTTGTGCGGCACGTGATGGAAGGTGCGGACGCACAGGATGGTGACCAGTACCAGCAGATTCCACAAGAAAGTGGCAGTGATCAGCAGTGCCAGCAGCGTTACCACCAGCACGGTGAAGACAGAGAATGGGGGTGCCCAGACAGGGAGGACGGCATCACCCGGGCTCAACCCCACGACCCCGCCGGGCCCCGTGCTACCATTGTAGGTCTCAGGTCCCAGGGGAACTGCGGTGGCCACAGAGAGGTTCGCGGCTTCCATGGCACATGGGCTCGAGCCCTGCACCCCGCAGGTGAGCAAGTAGGAGGGGACACTGTGCTTGGGGAAGATCGGCAAGGGGCATAGGGCGTCCTGCCCAGGTTCCTCTGCTGAGCTGCAGTCTCCCTTGGGCGCCCCCCCCTCGGGAAACCTGTTATACAATGGAGGAAAGAAAAAAAGAAGACAAGAAAAAGTGGGGCCTTTCCCGTGCCACCCCCGCCAGGCACGCAGGTCCCCTGGCAGCCTGCAGTCCAAGGGCGGGGAAGTGGACTGGGCCCAAGCAGCCGGGCCCACACGAGGGCGGGGCTTGCTGCGTCGCCCCACCCCCCGCCCGCCACAGACGGAGCTGGGGGGGGGCTGGAGAGCACTCCTGGGAGGGTGCTGGGGGCGACCGGGCCTGTGGTGCAGTCCGACGAGGAGGGAATCGAACTGCTTAGGAAATCTGGGAGGAATTTCATTCCCGCCTCCCTCCTGACAGGTCCAGAAGACAGCGGGGCCCATATCGCCCGGGAAAAACTGGGTGCTGGTGGTTTCCAGACATCTCGGTTGTCCCTCTAGCCCAAGTAGCAGACCCAGGTGTTGGAGTATGTAAATGGCAACATCCTCCACCTGGCTCTGTCCTGCTCGGCCCCACACACACCACGGGGCTTCCCGACTCCCTGGAAAAACTAAAATTAAAATGTAGCTACTGCGTGTGCTGGCAGAGAGCTTGAAAAAGAGGTGATGTCCAGCTTCTGAGCCAGCTCTAGTCTCACCCCAACACACCCAACTTTCTGCCATCCCATCTCATCCCACCCTCACCCTCACCCTCACCCTCACTTCAGACTTAAGTCCTCCAAGTTCAGGTGGGAGAGTTGGGGGTGTGGGTGTGATTTCTCCCTGAAGAGGATATGAACTCAGGGCCTCCAGCATGCTAGAATCTGAGAATGAAGCACTCTACCACTGAGCTACACTCCCAGCCCAGGAGTGGTAGATTTATTTGCTTTTCAAGAACTGCTTTTGTTTTTATTTTTAAAGTATCATTAAGTAGTTGTACTAAGGAGGTTCAATTCAATGTATCAGTGCTTGAGTACATGCATTCTGATCAGAGTCGCCTCTTCCATTGTTCTCCTTCATGTCTCTCAACCCCACCCATCTCCTTGAGATACCCAGTTCCACTTTCACATGTGCACATTGAATATTATGACTGCGTTGGCCCACTAGTTATTTTATAGACCCTTCAGCAAAGGGAGAAAAAACTTAGGTGACAGTATCCTCCCTCTCTAACAACTCCCTCTACCAAAAAAAAGTTTCAGACTTTTTTTTGTACCAGTCCTGGGTCTTGAACTCAGGGCCTGGGTGCTGTCCCAGAACTTTTTACTTTTTTGCTCAAAGCTAGCACTCTGCTACTTGAATCACAGCTCTATTTCTGGCTGTGTGTGTGTGTGTGTGTGTGTGTGTGTGTGTGTGTGTGGAGAGAGAGAGAGAGAGAGAGAGAGAGAGAGAGAGAGAGAGAGAGAGAGAGAGGAAATAAGAGTGTCATAGACTTTCCTGCCCAGGCTGATATCAGTCAAAATCCATCAGTGCCCTGCAATTACCTCCATTTTCGAAGATGAGAAAATTGTCTCAGATTGAGTCGCCCAAAGTATACAAGTGATAAATCAAGCAGCATAAATAAAAAGTGCAACTATGAAGAGAATATATAGCAACAGGGAAAGTGTTAAGAGAAATTGGCCACATAAAAACTAGTTTTAGGCAGAAAAATTTATATAGAGAGGTCCAAAAACAGAGAATTAAAAGCACGCTTGGCATTCAATGGTGCAGTATGAACATTTGTATGTTTTAATATTTTTGCTCTTACTTTGAGGACTGTTCAAAAATAGAGTTTGGATGTTTAAGTATTTCAAAGTTTAATCTCTGTTTTCTTCTCTTTCTCCTTATCATTATTTCTTTATTCTATTCTTTTTCTTGTTTTGCATGTGTGAATGTGCACAGACACTGCTACTAGGGATGGAACTCAGGGCCTGGGTACTATGCCTTTGGTTTTTCAGTCAAGGCTGGTGCTCTACCATTTGAGCCACAGCTCCACTTCTGGCTTTTTGTTGGTTAATTGCAGATTAAAAGTCTCTAGCATTTGTCTGTCCAGGCTGGCTTCAAATGTCAATCGTCAGGTCTCAGCCTCCTGAGTGCCTAGGATCACAGCCATGAGCCACCAGAGCCCAGCTCCACTTTCTTTTCAATGATTCATTTCATTGTGTTAATTTTCTCAGAAGCTTCCAGAATCCAGCTGCTCTGGGACCAATATCAAACCATGTGGCCCGAACACTTCTGCTCTGAGTGTGTCATCTTTTCCCTCTTCCAACCCAGCTGTTGACACTCATGCTCACTGCAGTTAGGCCAGCCTTCCTGGAGATCCAGCCCTTCCTCCATCCACCAGCTCCTTCTCAACACCTTAGGGAACATCCCTAGCATCTCCTGTAAGTCTTTCCTGGACACCATTTCCCCCAGTTTCTAACCTTATCATCAAGCTAAACGTCTTGTAAAGTCCAAATGTTTTTACTTTGACTCCTTTGCAAGTTGGTTTTTATGTCTTCTGAGTGTGCTGTCATGTTTGTGTAAGCTAAGGGCTGTTGTGTTTGGTGTGTAGAGTGTAGAAAGTGCGGGCTTGTGAGCACATGAGGAAGGAAGAGGAAGGCCATTGGTGGAGTGTCCTACTTTCAGAAAAGATTGCCCAGGCGCCATGGGCAGGGCCACTGGGAAAACAGGGGCAGCCAGCCAGTCACTCCACCTGCTGCAGCCTACAGAGCCTTCTGCAGTCTTCTACTGGGCAGAGTGTAGAGCCCACTGGTTCTACTGAGCACTCACACGGCCAGCTAGTTATATTCTTTTTATCTATTCCACTCTTGGAACAAAAGCAATGCAGCTTTGGACTGGTTTCATTATGCACTTTAAATAAAACTCTGAAGCTGGGCATTCATGGCTGTAATCCTAGCAAGAAAGTCCATGACACTTTTATTGCCGATAATCACACACACACACCACTCACACACACACTCACACACACATGAGAGAGAGAGTGAGAGAGAGACAATCCAGAAGTGGAGCTGTATCTCAAGTACTAGAGGGCTAACTCTGAGCAAAAAAAGCTCAGGGACACTGCTGAGGCCCTGAGTTCAAGCCCTAGGATGGGTACACACACACACACACACACACACACACACACACACGAGGCAATTATACTTGCCATGAGACTGTTATAGAACTAAAAGTAGAGCCACTATCTCAGGGTTAAGTAAGTGTTCAGTAAAAATGACTAGCCCCTCATGGTAATTTATAATATTATAGATAGGTAGATACATAGATAGATAGATAGATGATAGATAGACAGACAGATACATAATATATAGATCATAGTTAAAGCCAGCCTGGGCAGAAAAGTTCCTGTGAGACTCTTATCCAATTAACCACTACAAACCAGAAGTGAATCTATGGCTTAAAGTGGTAGAACACTAGCCTTGAGCAAAGAGCTCAGGATAGTGCTTAGGCCCTGAGTTCAAGCCCCACAGTCAACAAAATACTACTAATAATGACCATCCCTATTCTTTTAATTTACTTTTATTGTAAAGGTGATGTACAGAGGGGCTACAGTTAGGCAAATAAGGTAATGAGTACATTTCTTGTTCAACATTGTTACCCTCTCCCTTTTTTTTCTCAGGCCCCCTGAATCCCCCCGCCCCCGCAAGTTATAAGATTCATTTCCAACATAGTGGCTCGGAAGTATCACTGTTGCATTGGTTCACTCTTTTTCCTTTGTCTCACTATTTTGTTATTCCCCTTCCCTTCTCCAAATCAGACAAATGTATATACAAGACACAGGTTACCAAAATCAAAAACAGTGACAAGGGGATAAGCCAAAAGGGGTGGGGGGAAAGAAAGAAAGAAAAAAAAGAAATAACTCACACAGTACATTAAAAAAAAAACCCTCTTGCTTCCATATTTGGAGTTCATTTCCATTAACATCATTTCATATGGTCATATGTACCTAGCCATTGAACTATTGTGATCCTCTGCTAGGACTATCCTAGACATATACTAATTATTACAAATGAAGGAAACCATAGAGCCTATGTTTCTTTGGGTCTGGCTTTCTTCACTTAGTATGCTTTTTTCCACATTTTTCCATTTCCTTATGAATAAGGCAATATCACTCTTTCTGATGGAAGCATCAAATTCCATTGTGTATATATACCACATTTTCTTGATCCATTCATCTACTGGTTGGTAGATGGTTGGTGATTCCATATCATAGCTATTGTAAATAATCCTTCACTGAACACTTATGCTGGTAGCATCCCTGTTCATTCAAATTGAGTATAGACCTTGATTGTTCTCTCTGATCTACTTTAAATATTGTGCTTTTTATACTTTTAACTTCTCAGATATTTGACACAACTATATAGTTTCTTTCACACATTTTCAGTCAAACTTACCAGCAACCTTTGTAGGTACCATTTTCATTTGCAGATAAAAATATGAAGTTTTGCAACTTTCTGTAATGGATTGAATTGCATCTTCTTCCCCCAAAGTCATATGTTGATTTCCTAATCCCCAATGTGACTATGTTTGGAGATAAAGGGGTAAAAATTTAAATGAGGTGATAAGGGAGAAGCATAATCCAGCGGGCAGTGTCATTCTAAGAAGAAACACTAGAGAGCTCACTTTCTACCAGCTGCTGCCCACGAGACAGGAAGAGAGCCCTTATCAGGAACAGAATCAGTTGACACCTTGAACCAGAACTGTCAGAAAAAGCTATTGGTTAATGAGCAATATTCCAAGTCAGTGGTATTTGATACTGCAGCTCAAGCTGACTAATACACTTGCTTAGAGACTGCTAGCAGGACTCAGATTTGACCTCCAGTTCTCTGTCCATGGCACCAACTGGCTCCATACATTGGACCAGTGGTTCAGTGTCATTGCTTTAGCTATAATACAAATAGTTTCCTGTTAAAAAAAGTTTACATGCTTGTCTTTTACAAGACTTTATTTTGCCTTAATTACAAGTCTTCTTGGATTTCTATCCCTTCATGCTTGACTGCTCTCCTCCTGGCAACTTCAGTCCAGACACACTGGCCTCCTGTTGCCTAGAACATGACATTGGTATCTACTTCTTGGGGTTATGTGTACCTTTCTCTCTGACTGGATGCTCTTCCAGGTGAGGCTTACCTACTGCTTCCGTTGGGTCTTTGCTCCATGTCCCATGCCATCTAGATCTTCCATGCCCATTGGGTCTATGACTTATTTGTGCACAGGCACTTTCCCTCACACTGTTTTCCAGTACTTTACATCATCTCACAGAAGTGACATCATAGTATTTGTGTAATTGCTTTCCTTTTCTCTGTCTTTCCCACTAACATGTTAGCTGTTCTTGTGCAGGAAATTCGTTCCCTGCCATATTAGCATCCTGTTCTGTGCCAAGTGCACAGTTGATGATTTAACACATTCAAATGAGTTCGTTGAATGGATAAATTGGGGTTTGTTGAGAGAGGAGACCCATAAGTCCAAGCATCCTTGCATATCCCGGTAAGGTCTTTCAACACTGCTCATTAACTCTTTTCTAGCCTGGTTGGTGGAAAGCCTTAATGGGTGTGGTGGATTCTTCACCTGGGGGATGGGAAAGTCCACTGTTAATGTGTGCTTGGTGCTCTTCTCCCAAGATGCAGCCTGCTGCTGGGCAGATTCCAGCATGGACCCTCGGGCCTTAGGAAGCCTGGGGAAGAAGTCAAACAGGAAGCGCTGGCTACAGCTTTTGACCATAACAGACCCTTGCCTCTGACCCAGGTATCTCATGTCTTCTGCATCTAAGAAACAGGAGCAAGATAACTTGTCAGTTGGCAGGGGGGTAAAATCACAAACCTTAATGGTATTTGACAGGCCTTTGATTTGTTGATTTTTAAATTTTTAATTAGTAGAATCTTTCCTCTTTGGGGGCTTATTTCTTTGATATATTTTCTTCCAAATTTAATAACTTAGTTAAAATGTAGTCATGGCATGATTATTCTTATTGCTTATTTCCAAATTGTACCTCTGAGAGATTTAATGGTTCTGCTGTTCTCTTAACTCTGGCTTTGAAGAAACAAGAGGGAGAGACTGACAGCCTTGAATAAAATATTATTATTCTGAACAATTTTTAATGTGTATAGAATGAAATAATTTAATATGAAATTCTTTAACAACTAAGAGGGCTACATTTTTGTGCAAGGTGATTTGTTCTCTATGTATTCTTTTGTTGGGGTTGTTTGTATGCCTTTTTTTCCTTGCTGGTCCTGGGGCTTGAACTTAGGGCATTGGTGCTGTCCCTGAGCTTCTTTTGCTCAAAGTTGGTGCTCTACCATTTGAGCCACAGCTTCATTGCTGACTTTACTTGGTGGTTTATTAGAGGTTAAGAGCCTCAAGGACTTTCCTGCCTAGGCTGGCTTTGAACTGCAATCCTCAGATCTCAGTCTCCAGAGTAGCTAGAATTACAGGCATGAGCCACCGGTGCCCAGGAGTGTGTCTGTTGTCAAAGGAATCCAGGTACTGACTGATGGAAAATGACTTAAAATAAAAACACTCACCTGCCCCCCTGATAGCCACATCAGAAACTAGCCCTTGCTACAGACTTCACTAAATCATCTCCTCTCCCGGCCTCCCTTCCCGAACATAACCTGGAACTGCAAAAGAGATAACCTGTGAACTGAGGGCCTTACCAATTGGGACAATATTCTGTAAAACATAAGATAAGACCCCATCTCTGCACAAAGATCCCCTTCTCCTGTTCCCATCCTGCCCTTATGACCCCTGACCGTTGCCCCACCTGACTTCACTTTCCCTGCCTAATAGAAGAAACCTTAGTTGTAAGGGAATCATGCCATTTCTTCTCCAGCCAGACTGAAGAATACCCATTTCATGTTTAATAAAACCTGTTGGCTTGTGAGTTTCTTTCTGATCTTTTCTTTATTGACACTCCTTTATGGATCCTTATCCATTTTAACATACTGTGATTTCATTAATTTGCTACATAGGGTTTCTATCATTTTTCTTCTATCTTTTTATTTGCTTTATTACATTTTTTGGTGGTACTTGGTGGGCTTGACGTCGGGGCCTTACACTTCACTTGTTTAGCTTGCTTGTTGACTGGTGCTTTACCACTTGAGCCATGCCTCTAGCCCTATTTTTTCTGTTTATTTTGGAGATGAAGTCTCATCCTTTTCTGCCCAGGCTGGCTTGAATGTCAGTCTTCCATATCTTAGCCTCCTGTGTAGCTAGGACTACAGGTGTGAGCCACCAGCACCCAGCTTATTCTATTACATTTTTGTTGAATAAAGTTTTTTTTAACAAATAAAGTTTTCTTGTTTCTATTACTGTCATTTAATCAACAATCACAAATTGCTTTCCTGTCCCCTTTTTCCACTATTAAGGTATGTCAGAAGGTTACAAATGAAATTTTTTGGCTTCTCCGCAGCTGTGGTATGCAGTAAGAGACGGTGGTCCTGCCTTCTCACCTTCATGTTGTATATCATACTATTATAAACCTAAAAGGGCTTAACCCTTACCCCGGAGACTAGGCATTGCTACAATAGTATGATCCTGTCTTTTTTTTATGACGCTGTCTTGATCCTGGGGGACCTTTCATTTATGAAACCAAATCTACTTCTGCCATAAGTGTAATGTAGCAAAATGTGCTAGAGCAAGTTAGAATCAAGGGATGCTGACCTTACCAGCAAAGAGTAATTGCTTCCAATAAGGAGAAGCAGAGCAGGCCTCATGGGGAAGGCAGCTTTTGACCTGGGCGTTAAATATGGGGATTTTTTTTTCACTAACACAGGGAGAAAGGAGGAAGGAGGTGTGCATAATGGCAAGATGAGGGGTAAACAAAGACTTGAAGTAATCAAGAAAAGCAAAACCAAACCATTAGCAGAGAATGATTAGGAAGCATTCAACAGTAACCAAATGGTCATTCTTCCCTTCCTGGCCAGTAGCAGTTCATGCACTTCTAGATGTTTTCATTTGAAAAAAAAGTCAGTAGAACATTTCTATCATCTTTATTCAGCAGCACCTTTCAGTCCTCCTGAGTATTTCCATGTATCTCTGAGGATTATCTTTTGTGCTGTTATTAAAAAACACTCAGTTTGATATTATAGTTCTTGTGTTTTTCCTTTTAGATTATTTTTAATAATATTTTATCAAGTTGTTTTCCAGTTTCATCAAGTCTCATACTAAGTGTCACCTCCTTGAGAAGCTTGTCCTCATCTCTGAGCCTGCCTCAACCCCAGGCCTCACTGGTACACCAGCCCCCCCCCCCACCTTGAAGCCAGTCATGGACAGAGACCTGTTAGTCTCTCCACTGGAGAGACTATCCCAGAGGATAGACCAGGGGCCTCTTGTCCCTATCTTCCCCAATCCCAGGGTTCGCAATAAAGGAAAGAGGGGAAGAAGATTAGAAAGTGGGAGGGAGGGAGGAAGGAGGGAAGCTTACTAAAGATGAAGAGCAGTGCAGGGTATTTCAGTGTACCAGGGAAGGCATCTGGTCCCAAGGATGAGAAGATGGTTGCTGAATATAGCAATGTAAAAGAAAAGCACAGCCTGGCACTGGTGGCTCACACCTGTCACCTAGCTGCTTAAGAGGCTGAGATCTGAGGATCACGGTTCAAAGCTAGCTTGGGCAGTTAAGTCCATAAGACTCACCTCCAATTAACTGCCAAATAAAACCAGAAGAGGAGCTGTAGTTCAAGAGGTAGAGTGCTAGCCTTGAGTAAAAATGCTCAGGGACAGCAGCCAGGTTCTTTGTTCAAGCCCCAGGACCAACACCACAATAGATGATAGATAGATAGATAGATAGATAGATAGATAGATAGATAGATAGATAGAGATAAAAACAAAAGAGAAGGGAAGACATAGAGTAGATTTTGTTTTTGCTTTATTAATGTTTATAGCCAGAGAAGGCATCTTATTGGGAATCAGTCCTGCACAGTTAAAGCATCATCTCCTCAGAAGGGATATCCATTTGTTCTCAAACTTAATCATACATCAGAGTCATCTGGAGAGCTGGCTGAATGCAGGTGGCTGAGTCCACTCCTGAAGTCAGGCCTGGGGCTGGAGAGCAAGAGTTTACATTTCTAACAAGTACTCAGAGGATACCGAGCCTCTGGTTCGTGGACCACACTTAGAGAATCACTGGTCTAATGAGGGATTCTCTATTCATTTTCTCCTTACCTTACACAACTGTATGCCAAATGCTGTCCTAAGGATTTAAGTTAATTCATTTACTTTTCACAACAACCTCATGAAATAGATTTTTTTTTTAATGAGAGCGTAATGACTCCATTGTATACATTAAGAATCAAGAGCTATTAAATTCATGTTGCCCAAACTCATGCAGCCACTTAAGCTCTAAAGATTGTCTAACGATAAGAAGGGCTGGGAATGTGGCCTAGTGGCAAGAGTGCTTTCCACGTATACATGAAGCCCTGGGTTTGATTCCTCAATACCACATATATAGAAAATGGCCAGAAGTGGTGCTGTGATTCAAGTGGCAGAGTGCTAGCCTTGAGCAAAAAGAAGCCAAGGCCAGTGACCAGGCCCTGAGTTCAAGCCCCAGGACTGGCAAAAAAATAAAAGGAAAAAGAAATTAAAATGATAGTTTTAAAAAATCTGATGGGGTCTGTGGGATTCTGTAGAAGCCGCTTGTTCCTATCTGCCACAATATCTTATAAATGGAAATTAAAATAGTACATCTCACAGATTTGATGGGTTGAACGAAATAATTCACCAGGACTATTATAATTTACAGGATTACTACTTTCTCAATGAAAACTCATACTCCAGAAAAACAGGAAATTTGTCCTGTTGCGGGGACTCCAGAAACAACTAAAACTTAGCCCAGTGAATACACTTTGTTTTGTTCTCTCTCTCTCTCTCTCTCTCTCTCTCTCTCTCTCTCTCTCTCTCCCCTTTTTTTCCTTCTTTTCTTTTTCTTTCTTTCCACTTTTTTTTGCAATATTAAATTTGAGTTCTGGCCCTGTCACTTTCTAGGATGATACCACTTGAGCCATATCCCCATCTTTTTGTGTCTTAGTTATTTTTTAAATAGAGTCTTGCTTTTACACTTAGCACAGAATAGACAATAATACTCATACACATATTTTACTTCTGGGATGACAGACATACATAGCTTCACTCTACTATTGGCCAAAAATAAAAAGGAGTCTTGCAAACATTTGTTCTATTGGTTTCAAATCACAATCCTCCTGAGTTAACTGACCCCCCCCCCCTAAGTTGAGGGCATCTCAGGAACTGGTTGGGGCTTCCCCATGGATGGATCAAATTTAACTAATTTGAAACTTTGTTTTGAGATGTGCTCTGCTGGGAGCTCTGCATGCCCATGACTGCCTAGAGAAGGCTCTGCTCAAGTTTAAACAAAGTCCCTCAGGGGCTGCTGCAGTGTGATTCAAGGCAGCCTGTTAGCTGGAGTAGTGGAAGACTCTGATGGTATACACATGATTGCCATTTTTACAGAAATGCAGAAGGTAAACCTTGTGCTCATGAAGACTTGCTTCCATAGAGATTTCAAAGAAAGCCTGAGAGACAGGGTTATGCAGGAAGTTGTGAAAGTGTAGCCCGAGTTTCACAGGGGACTCATGCATGTTAAAGATGACAGAAATGTGGACCATCTGCCTATACAATCTATAGTAACAACTGGAGACAGCCTGAGAAATAAGCCATGTAGTCTGCAAATGGCAACTCAATAGGGGCAGGGATACCCAAACCCTTTGGTGCCCTTATCATAACACCTGGTGTCCCAGGTGCCAGATACAGAGCTATAGTATTTAATGTTTGCCTTGATAGGTTTGGGTCTTGCTTAGACTCCATCCTCTCTTGCTATTTTCCTATTCCTTGTATTCAGAATGGCAAGATTTCCCTGTGTCCCTGTGTCTTTTAGTATGCAACTTTCATTTAAATTTTACTTTTAGCCATTGCAGCTAAGAGTTTGCACTGAGTCACAGAAGACTGAAGAGTTTTGAACAATGCTGGAACTGATCAGAATTTGGGGATTCTTGGAGATGAACTAAATGCATTTTTCATTATAAGACGGACATAAGCCTTTGGAGACAGTGAGTGGGGAATGCTACGGTTTAAATATGAAAAATCCCAACACGTGCATATATTGAACACTTGATCCAAGGCTGGATTCACTCTTGGCAATTGAGGAGGTGGGGCCTAGCTGGAGGAAATAAATCAGTGGGGTGTCTTTGAAGGCTAAACTTAGTCCCAGTCCTTCTTCTCTGCATCCATTCTGCCATGAGGGGAGAAACTTCCTCTTCCATATGCTCTTTTTTTTTTTTTTTTTGCCAGTCCTGGGCCTTAGACTCTGGGCCTGAGTGCTGTCCCTGGCTTCTTTTTGCTCAAGGCTAGCAATCTGCCACTTGAGTCACAGCACCACTTCTGGCCATTTTCTATATATGTGGTGCTGGGGAATTGAACCCAGGGCCTCATGTATATGGGGCAAGCACTCTTGCCACTAGGCCATATCCCCAGCCCCACATACTCTTAATGTTTTGATGTTCTGCTTCACCCTGAACAAGAGTCTAAAGAACCACAGATGACATACTAAAATCTGAAACTGTAACTAAAATTAAATAATTCCCCCAGTATTATGACACAGAAATGAGAACAGTAACCTATACAGCATATCTAGACTGTGTGTGTGTGTGTGTGTGTGTGTGTGTGTGTGTGTGTGTGTGTATGTGTGTGTGTGTGTCCTTGGGCTCAGGGCCAGGGCAATTTCCTTAAGCTTGTTTTGCTCAAGGCTACTACTTGAGTCTCAGCACCACTTCCAGCTTTTTTGGTAGTTAATTGGAGATAAGAGTCTCATGAGCTTGCCTGTCCAGGCTTGCTTCAACCCATGATCCTAATTCAGCCTCCTAACTAGCTACACAGGAAAGTCTCAGGACAAAGGACATTCAATCTAACATGTCCATGGTAGTAAGGGAAATACAAGGTCCTAGCAGAAAAACAAAATGAAAGGGCTGGAGGGATGTCTGAATTGGTAGAGGGTTTACCCAGCTAGCACAAAGCCCTCAATTCAAAATTCCAGGACTGTCAAAACCAAACAAAACCCAAAAGGTCACTTTGGCTGTATTTCACAGAACTTAGTATGTAGTTATTTTCGTTTTTATTCAGATCCAAATATCCATTACTATTAAATGAGGCATTGATTATTTAGAAATGGTATTAATTTCTAAATGATGGGTCAATTTTAGTGGCCTCTGATCACGGAACGCTGCTTCATGTATGCAAGTCGATCCAATCTGCCAGTTGCTTTAACATTATAGCTGTTTTCTGCATCATTACTCAAATTTTCTGGTACACCCTTCATCCATAAATTATCAATAATACTTTTTAAAACCCTTGATTCAGACGGAAGACTGTGTTTGTGGGTGAATTTGCTTTCCTTACAATGCTGCCAAGTTTTTTCTCCCCTCTTTTGAGATTGTGTTTGGTGGATGTGGTGAGAACTGCTGTATCTCCTGTGGGGATCCTCTTCATTTTATCCACGTTGTTTTATTTGTTTTGTTTTTGTTGCCAGTCCTGGGGCTTGAACTCAGGGCCTGAGCACTGTCCTTAGCTTCTTTTTGCCCAAGGTCAGTATCCTACCACTTGAGCCAAAGCACCACTTCTGGCTTTTTCTATATATGTGGTGCTGAGCAATTGAACCCAGGGCTTCATGTATATGAAGTGAGCACTAGGCCATATTCCTAGACTTTTATCCACGTTGTGGCATTTTTTTAGCAACCAGCTTATTTTGGTTGCTGTGTATCTACTGTGATCTTTTTACTCTTGAGTTTTCCTCCATCTTTAGGTTCTGGACACATTCCTTATAGACAACAGAGAACTGGATTTTGTTTTATCAGGCATGGACATTAATAACACTTTTGTCTTTCTGTCTCCAAATTCATTTCTGGCACAGTAGCATACATGAGCCATGAGCAAGATCCAGCTGTGTCTAGTATAAATAACATCTGGCTATGAAGTTCAGGCTGGCATCTAATTAATGATGCACTTGCCTCAGCCTCCCCAATGCTGAGACTTCAGGCTTGCACTACCACACTTGACCAGGTAGCATCTAAACAGAGCAGTGACTGTTTTTACTTACGGGAGTGAGGCTCCTGTTCAGCTCATGTCTGACAATGTGCAGTTTGTTCTTTTTCACTGCGGCATGAGAAATTACATCATCAATGGAACTGGCCCCTAAATTTAGGACGTTTCTCCCTTTTTGCTTTACAAAGTAAAGTAAAACACCCATCTTTATCTTTCTGAACAACTGCTTCTGAAGGATGCATGTTTAAAAGTAGAACTGTGTCAAAGGGAACATGTAACTTAAGTTCTGGCAGGTATTACTCAACAGTTAACTTTTCTCTGAAAGAGTGTAAGCATGTAAGCATGTCATGTTGGAAATATATATATGTTTGCCAGTCCTGGGGCTTGGACTCAGGGCCTAAGTACTGTCCCTAGCTTCACTTGAGCCACAGCGCCACTTCCGGCTTTTTCTATATATGTGGTGCTGAGGAATGGAACCCAGGGCTTCATATATATGAGGAGAATACTTTACCACTAGGGCATATTCTCAGCCCTTAAAGTGTTTTGTTTACTCAACTTATTAACATTCTTTGCAAGACAAAGAATAGCAACAGAAAAAACATGAGCAAAATTGAACAAATCTTGCTCTCTCATAATTTGGCCAAAATATCAAAATTTTAGCATATATCATCCATAATTTATATGTATGTTTATGTACGGTTAAAGTCATAATGGATATGCTATTTGCTTGATATTTTCCCCTAAAGTAAGACAAATACATTAGCAGTACCTATTAACTGAATTGCTTTCTGTAGAAATGACAGGAAATGATCTTTTCATCTCTACTAAACAAAAAGTCAAGTGACATTTCACTTGTTTTACTTTGCATTTCTTTATTTATGAACACTCTGTGGGTTTACCACCTATATTTCTATTATGACCTATCTGTGTCTATTTTTGTATGATTTCACTGACATTTTGTAAGAGTTTAGTAATGTCCTATGTTATCCTATTTTCAGACTTAATTTTATACCCTCCCATCAGTTTTTTCAGGTTTTTTAAAACATGTTTTACTTAGAATAAGCTACCAGCTACAAGATGACCAAGTTTATATTCTAGAAAACTCAATCTGGTATCTAGTCAGTCTGATTTTTAAAATGTCTCCTGTAACTGGTAGCCAGATTCTTACTAAACTTTTAGGTTGAAAAGTGCTTAGAAGTAACAGAACTGCTCAGTATTTTTCAATCATACCTGTAATCATATCTATTTAGGAAGTAAAGATTGGGAAGACTGTGGTTTGAGGGCAGCCTGGGTGGAAAAGTTTGCAAGAGTATCTCAGTGGACAGCTGGACAGGGTGGTGCACATGTTATTATAACTACTTTGTAAGTTAGAGAATTAAACCTATGGTCAAGCTAGCAGATGTCTTAGCTGGAATGTCTCCTTTTCAAAACCTAAGTCTATGTTCGCTGTAGCCCATGTAGTGATGCGTTCCTGGCACCACAACTCTTTGCCACCTTTCTGGCACCTCTTTACTGTGTAATACCCATACTGTACATTCTTAAGCAGGGTCTAGGCTGGAGAGAGATTACCCAAGGCAGTTCATGTACATAGCATCCACAGGCCTCTGGGCTTTCTTTTCCAGCACTATAAAAGTGAATGAATGAGTGAAATGGAAAAGAGAGTTGATTTTACCCCCCCCCCCCAAAAAAAAGAATTATTTTCCTGCCAAATAACAGTTTCAAATGTGGAATTTCATGCTGTCTGCTTTGCAGACAGTATTCATCCAGAATATTCATTTCAGTGTAAACTGTTTTGGTGTGTATGGTAAACTCACTGACTACCCTTTATCTTCCTGTCCTGCTGGCTCCCTCCCCCTTCCTCACTGAAATAAAGGAAGAAGAGGTGTTAGCAGATGGTGTGAGGCCTCATGAAGAGCCACCATACAAGCCATCACCAGGTGCATCTTTGGGTGCTGACTGGGGCAGTGGCAGCGATGATATTTGCTTGTTACAAGCAGTTGAGGATGCTGAAATGGCTGACACTGCAGAGAACGGTCTTCTCAGTCACAATGGTATAAGGGACAAAATTCCTGATGAACTCAGTTTGGAAGTGTTACAATACTAGCACACTACACATACTACTCCCATAATGAGACTGCCATTTACCTGAAATATGTGCTTTGTAATAACACGATCAATTAGGGCTGGGGTTTGAGCTCAATGGTACAGAACTTGCTGAGCATTTACAAGGCCCTGGGTTCAATCCCTAGAGCTGAAAAAAAAATTACATTAGCTTATTAGTAAATCTGATGATATCAATAAAGCCTTATTACTTTGTTTTCCAGTGTTTCTTACTTAAACCAGTTTATGTTAAAATTAGCTTCAGTGTACTTAAACTCTGCAGAAATCTCCTATTTAACGAACATTAGTCTACACTTACATAGTTTTGTTTTACAGGTTTGTATGTTAAAACTCATGTGGGGATAGTTAAAATTAGGTGTCAGCTGGGCACCCATGGCAACTGTAATCCTACCTACTTACACACACACACTGGAAGTAGAGATGTGGCTCAAGAGATAGAGCATTAGCCTTGAGTGAGAGAAACAGTACCCAAACCTTGAGATCAAGCCCCATGACGGTACCAAGTAAGAACAAAAAATAAAGATTTGATATTAACAATATTAAAGTTTATTACTAAAGATGACTACAGCTGCTACAATGTGTAGATATTTGAACTGTTGTTACTTAGCTTGCATGAAAATAAAGCATGAAATCTAGTGATTAGACTATACATGATTTATAAAGCATCTGAGTTTCAGAAGGTAGCAGGCAATACCATGAGCCCTTGCTCTAGGCACATTTCAGTCACCGGCTGTCCCATTCTGGTCCAGGAGTGTATCTAACTGCTGGATGATATTTTTCAGATGGTTTTCTGCTGCCAAAATGGTTTTTGCTTTGAATAACAGAGCTGGAAGGCTGGACGAATCGTACCGTTAATGAAAGAAAATGACACATTCTCAAGTATCAAAACTTTTATGGGCCTGTAATTTTATAACTCAAATCTTTGACTAGTGTAAATTTCACAGAGATTTCCATTAAGTACGTCATTCATTTTTAATAGATCATTATGAAAATTTATTTTAACTCATTTTCTTGGGTGATAATTGACAATATAAAGTTACAGAGTTTCTAATGCTCTCTTTACTCCCAAAGAACAGTTGTTTGAAAAACTGTGGCATATGAAATATTTAAAACAGAAAACCATGTGTGTGACAGGTCAGGGGCCTGCTTGATCTCACATCTATTTTAGCATGCAGAAACGCTAAGGAAAGTGACTTAACTGCAAGAAGGGAAGAAATGTGCAATAAATGCCAGGTCTATAAAGGTTCTTCACAAGAAAAGCCATCAAATAGAAAAGTTACTAGATCAACGAAATGTCCCAAGGGTTGCCAAATCTCCAATTCTTTTATTCTTTTATTTTTGCCAGTCCGGGAATGGAACTCTTGTCCTAGGCACTGTCCCTGAGCTTTTGTGCTCAAAGCTAGCACTGTACCATTCGAGCCACAGCTTCATGCCTGGTATTTTATCCCCCTGTAATTCAGTGGAAATAAAGGCTCCCAGACTTTCCTGCCAGGCTGGCTTCAAACTGCTCAGTCTGTTGAGTACTTAGCATTACAGACCTGAGCCACCAGCACCTGGCTCATCATGTTCTTAACCATTAAAGATAAAATTAGAACAGAAACCCAACGGACAAAACAATTCTTTTTTTTTTTAAATAATGAACACAAAGAAAATCTCTTGTTGCAGACTATCTGAGTGAGATACAGTTTAAATTTTCCTTGCAGAGCATTTTTTGCTATTTTTTAAAAAAATTTGTTCCAGTTCCAGGGCTTACACTCAGGGCCTCAAGCTCTCACTTGGATTTTTTTGTGCATGGCTTGCATTCTATTACTTGAACTATACATTCAGTCTAGCATTTTGCAGCTGGTTAATTAGAAAGTCTCATGGAATTTTCTATATAAGCCAGCTTTGAACTCTGATTCTCAGATATTAGTTTTCTGAGTACCTAGGTTTAAAGGTGTGAACCACCAACACCCAGCCCTTTTTGTTTCTTTGTCAATTCTAGGGTTTGAACTAGGCTTTTCTTCTTACTAGGTAGGCACTCCACTTCAAACTATGACAACAGACCTTCCTTACAGAATTGTACTATGCTTTTCATAGTTTGCTGTTTAATGTTTTTAATGCAGTTTCTTAAGTAATGAAAGTAGACCAAGATGGTTATTGAAGTATGGCTACCACCCACATATTAAGGGAATTTTTCTGACATCTACCTAACCATTTTACCCCCAATCCTAACGGCCACTGTTCCCACCATCCCTGCCATCTCCCGCTGGTCAGGAGAGCGCCCGGGGTCCAGGGCCCCCTGCATCCGTCCATCCATCTGTCTGTCTATGTGTCTGTCTCCCTGTCCATCTGTCTGTCCATCTCTTGTGCGTCTGTCTCCCTGTCTGTCTCTATGTTGGCCTGTCTGTCTGTCGCTCTCTCATCTGTCTGTCCGTCTATCTGTGTGTCTGCGCCTCTCTCCATCTGTGTGTCCGCCCGTCCATCCATTTCCGTCTCCCAATCCACATGTCCGTCCCTCTGTCCGCCCCTCCATTCCTCCGACTGGACTGTGTCTCTCTGTCTGGGAGATGCACCCAGCACCACCCAAGGAGGACTCAGCACCCAGCACCACCACCCAAGGACGACTCAGGTCTGTCTGTCTATCTGTCTGTCTGTGCATGGCACCCGCACCCCGAGGCCCCAAGGCCTGTCCTCACCAGGGCGCCGCCTTGGTTTCCCCATCCCGAGAAAGGAGAATGAGACGCCCAGGAGCCAGGAAACCCCCAGGAGAAGCGAGAAAGTGGTAGCAGCATCCACTCCCAGCCCGGAGCCCAGAAACGTCAGGGCCCAGCCGCCCCAAGCTCCCCAGGACACCCACCCGGGGGTCCACACCTGACAGCCCAACCCTCCAGAACCGAGATGGGCACCCCAGCCTCCCCACACCCGACCCGATGTGCCAATGGCCTGCAGTGAGTGTGAAAGCCCCAGGGGCCACCAGGGAGGGGAGGGAGGGGGAAGGAGAGAGGGATGAGATCAAGGACCCATCCCCCACCCACCCAACACCCACCCATCCACCCACCCACCCAATTATCCACCCACCCATCCACCCACCCACCCAACCATCCACCCACCCATCTACCCACCCAACATCCATCCACCCACCCATCCACCCATCCACCCATCCACCCCCCCACCGATCCATCCACCCACCCATCCACCCATCCACCCAATCATCCACCCACCCACCCCCCATCCCCATTGCTCTCTCCACAGTGCTCTCTGGTTCCAGGCCTCCTACCCCGATCCTCCCCTGGTCTGCAGCCTCCATCTTCCTCCTCTTCCTCTTCCTCCTCCTCCTCCTCCTCCTCCTCCTCCTCCTCCTCCTCCTCCTCCTTCCTCCTCCTCCTCCTCCTCCTCCTCCTCCTCCTCCTCCTCCTCCTCCTCCTCCTCCTCCTCCTCCTCCTCCTCCTCCTCCTCATGGCTGAAGCTCATCCGGGTAACTCACCTCCTTTCTGGTTCCTCCATCAGCCCAAGGGAGGATTCAAACTCAGTACCCTTGTATCGGTGATCCTGACTTCTCACCTTTGTTCCTCGTGACCCCCCCCAACCCACCCAGAGACTCCCACGCCATCTTCTGGAAGCTTCCCCGCGCCCTCCTGACCCCTGAGACCCCCCCAACCTTGGGCCCTGCGACCCCTGACCCTGCACCTGACCTGGGCCTGACCTTCGACTCCAGGAGCCACAGGCTAAGCTGGCGCTGTGTGGCCACCACCATAGAGGCCCGGTGCATCGTTGTGAACCTGGACAAGGGGTCGGTCACACTGCTGGACAGTTGGGGAAATCGAGGCACGACGGAGTCACCAGCCCCCCCACCCTGTGAGGCCAATGGTGGCGGCTGTGGGGTAAACTGAGGCAGGGGTGGGCTGGCCCACATTCCCTGGTGTTCCGGGGGCTAAGTTGAGGCACGGATGTACGAATGGAGCTTCCAGATGTTCCGGTTTATGTCAAGGCACTGACCCCCCCGCTCTCCAAGGTCCCCATCGAACAATGTAGCTGCGAATTCTGGGATCTCCTGTGGTACCAGGGAGTCGAGTTCGAGGTTACACTCACTGTGGCCGGGAGGCCCCTGACCCAAGGCCTGGGGTTTACAAACCCGGGTGAGGCCCTGAAGTTCCGGGTGGGGGGGTGGGGATCGAGGGTCAGGGGTCACAGGTCATAGGTTGAAGGTTCAGGGGTCATTGGGTTGAAAGTTCAGGAGTCATGGGTTTGAACTGGTCAGGGGTCATGGGTTGATGGGTTAGGGGACATGGGGTTGAAGGGTCAGGGGTTGTGGGGTTGAAGGGTCAGAGGTCGTGGGGTTGAAGGGTCAGGGGTAAGTCTCCCCACAGGCCCTCCACCCTCCCCCCCCCCGCCATGTCATTTCCCCAGGCCTTGTGTGTTATGTCTTCAATGCCCAGGCCCTGAACTGCTCATGGGCACTGGGCCCGCAGGCCCCACGGGGGACACAGTATTCCTTCAGGATCCGGGACTCCAGGTGGGGCCACCCCTGCCGGTTTCAATGCCCCCCCCCCGCACCATTGTCAGTTTCTAATGTCCCCCGCTCACCCCGCCATTGTCAGTTTCTAACGCCTCTCTTTGGCATTGTCAGTTTGTAATGCCACCTCTGTTGGCCATTGTCGGTTTCTAACGTTCCACACTTCGGTCATTGTGAGTTTCTAATGCCCCACCACTCCCCAGGACCGGCCTGTACCATGAGTGCTGGCTGACATGTGCCACTCCGGCCTCCAGGTGGGCTGCATCCTCCCCGATCTTGTGGGCCTCTGGGCCCAGACCTACGCCCTGGTCACCGGCTCGAGCCCCGCTGGCCCCCTCCACTTCCTGGACGCCTGGCTCTATGACCGTGAAATTGGTGAGAGTGGTTCCCAGTACCCCATGGACCACCCAGGGCGGTTTCAAGTATCCCAGAGACCACCAAGAGCAGTTTAAAGTGTCCCCAAGACCACCGAGGGCGGATTTGTGTCCTCGAAACCACTGAGAGTGGTTTCAAGTATCCCCACGAGCACTTTGGTGCATGGAGGGCAGTTTTACGTATCCCCAGGACCACCTAGGGTGATTTCGAGGGTTCCCCATGACCCCCAAAAGCAGCTTCAAGTTTTCCCAGGACCATCCAGGGCGGTTTTAAGTGTCCCCGAGACCACTGAGGGCGGTTTCAAGAGTCCCCACCAGCACCTTGGTGGATGGAGGGCGGTTTCCACTGTCCCCACAAGCATCCAGGGCAGTTTTGAGTGTCCCCCAAGACCCACAAGGGCAGTTTCAAGTATCTCTGGCACCACCGAGGGCGGTTTCGAGCCCCCCTACCCCACCCGGTGTCCCTCCATTCATCTGTGGCAGTTTTCAGAACACTTTGACCCCCTGTGAAATGTGAGCATCGCCTGCGGCCCCCAGGGCTGGCAGGTATGGTGGGCGCCACACAGGACCTGGAGGCAGTGGAGCAAGCACGACTTCCGGTACCAGCTGGCCCTGTGCATGGGAGCACTCAGTGTAACACCCGGGAGTACTCGGTCCAGCACTGGCGGGGAATATTTAGTCCAGCATGGGTCGGGAGTGGGTGGGGTTCCGGATTGGTGTGGGATGGGAGTACTCAGTCCAGCACCAGGGAGTACTGGTTGTAGCACCCTGGACTACTCAGTCCAGTATTGGTTGGGAGAGGTGGGTTTCAGGATTAGTGTGAAATGGGAGTACTCAGCCCAGCACTGGGGAGTACTCCGCACAGCACCTGGGAGTACTAAGCACAGCACCCAGATGTACACGGTCCAGCACCCTGCCCCGCAGTCAGTGCTGACTGAGGCCTGTGCTGTTCTTTTAGCATGGCACCCAGCTGGTCTCCCAGGACTCCCCGGTGAGTGCTCCTCTCCCCCCTACCACTGTGCCCAGGGGCCTGGACCTCGAGACCCCGCCTGGAACCGCCCCGTGCCTCAGTTTACCCCTGCCCCATGGCGAGTCTCCGCCCACATTGAGGTCTTGGGAGGCTCAGGCAACACCTACGCCCTGGCAGGCCTCGAACCCGGGCCTCGCCGGGCCTGTGCATCTGGGCCGGGGAAGCCCGCACCCTGACCTAGGGCTCCTGGAGCAACACGGTGGAGTTTGGGGAGCAGAGGGTGGTTTCAACTGTCCCCAGGAGTAGAGGTTCTGGGTGGGGGGGGTGGTTTCAAGTGTCCCCAGGACCATTTTGGGCCTGTGGGTGGGTGGAGGGCGGTTTCAAGTGTCCCCGGGGGAAGGGGTCTGGGGCGATTCGTTTCAAGTGTCTCCAGGGTGGGGAGGGGTCTGTGGGGGGTTGTTTCAAGTGTCCCAAGGGCGGTTTCAAGTGTCCCAAGGGTGGTTTCTAGTATCCCAATGGGGAGGGGCTCTTGGGGGGAGTGGTATCAAGTGTAACCAAGACCACCTTGGGCCTGTGGGTGGATGGAGGGCGGTTTCAAGTGTCCCCGGGGTGGAGTGGTTCTGTAGGGGTTGGTTTTAAGCGTCCCCAAGGCAACCCGGGGCCTGTGGGTGGATGGAGGGCGGTTTCAAGTGTCCCCAAGGGGAGGGGGTCTGGGTGAGGGTCAGTTTCAAGTGTCCCACGATGGGGGCAGTTCTTTAGGGGGTGGTTTCAAGTGTCTCCAAGGCAACCCTTGGCATGTGCATCGATGGAGGGCGGTATCCAGTGTCCCCACGAAAACCTTGGGCCTGTGGGTGGATGTAGGGCAGTTTCGAGGGTCCCCACAGCGGTTTCAAGTGTCCCCGGGGGAATGGGGATCTGGGTGGGGGGGTGGTTTCAAGTGTCCCCAAGACCATTCTGGGCCTGTGGGTGGATAGGTGGCGATTTCAAGTGTCCTCAGAGGCCTCACGTGGGGGGGAGCCTTTGCGGGTGGAGTCGTGTGGGGAGGGGTGGGGCAGGGAGCTGAGGGTCACGTGGCCCTCCCTCCCCACTTCATGTGACCACTCCCCCTCCCATCCCTTCCTCCCCACTGTCAGAGGTTTCAAGGGTCCCCGCCGGGCCAGCCATGATGCACCTGCTGCTTCGGCGGCACTGGGGTCGCTGGGCCTGGGCCTGGGCTGGGGCTGTCGGAGGTGAGCGGGGATCTGAACCCGGGGCCCCCAGGGTGGGGGGGGGGGAACTCAACGCATTGTGGGCCATGCGGGAGGCCGGGATTCGAGCCCACATCCACCCGTCCGTCCGTCTGCCCCGCAGGCTCCTGAGCGCCCGCGTTCCTCGTGTCAGCGACAAGTTGACTGGTGAAGATGGACGGACGGACGGAGGGAGGGACAGAGGGACACGGGGGGCTGGGGGATTGGGGGGTGACAGACGGCGATGGGAATCGAGACACAGACAGACACAAAGACAGACGGACGGACGGACAGACAGGGAGACAGGGAGATGGACGGACAGATGAACAGACAGACAGACTGGGAGACAGATGGACAGACCTGGAGACAGACAAACAGGCATGGACAAGAGACAGGCAGACAGATGGACAGACAGACATGGAGACAGACAGACAGGGAGACGGACAGACAGATACACAGCAGACAGATGGACGGACGGACAGACAGGGACACAGATGAGCAGGACAGACAGACAGGCGGACAGGGAGACAGACAGAACTGGAGACAGACAGATGACAAACAGACACAGATGGATGGATGGACAGATGGACATGATGGAGACAGACAGACAAGAGAGGGAGACGGACAGACAGATGAGCACACAGTGAGACATACAGGGAAACAGACAGTCACGGACAGATGGACCTGGAGACAGATGGACAAACAGACTGAGCAGATGGTCAGACAGACAGATGGAGAAACAGGGAGACAGTCGGACAGCTGGACGGACAGATGGACAGATGAGCAGACGGGCAGACATACCTGGAGACAGACGGACAGATGGACAAACGGATGGACGGACAGACACACAGGGAGACAGACGGACAGACAAAGAGATGGACGGACAGACACACGGACAGACACACGGACAGCCGGACAGCCGTGCGCCTCCCCGTCTCCTCCGCTGAGGAGGAGGAGGAGGAGGAGGAGGAGGAGGAGGAGGAGGAGGAGGAGGAGGAGGAGGAGGAGGAGGAGGAGGCGGAGCCATGGCCCGTGGTGGAGCTGAGCCTGCAGCCTGGGCCCTGATCATGGCGCCCGCCGGGGTCACCCCAGCCCCTCCCCCCTACACAAACGCATGTACCCAGGGTGCTGGGTACTCAGTCCTCCCATGCCTCCACACAAAGTGCTGGGTGCTCAGTCTTCTCATGTGGGTGCTGGGCAGTTAGTCCTGTGTCCCACACGAGGGGCTGGGTGCGTGGTCCTCCTCTTGTGAATCCACAGGAGGCGCTGGGTGCTCAGTTCTCCTCCCGTTCCTCCACGAGGTGCTGGGTGCTCAGTCCTCCTGTGTGTGTGCTAGGCGCTCAGTCCTCCTCCCGTGCCTCCGTGAGGGGTGTTGGGTGCTTGGTCGCTCTCTGGGGCCGCAGGGCCTGGATCGCTGTCTGTTGCTCCGGCTGCCCACAGGGGAAGGGAGAGACGGACAGACGGGTGGACACAGAGACAGGGAGGGAGACAGAAAGACAGGAACAGGCAGAGACACAAACGGACAGACAGACGGGGTGACACAGACTGAGACAGACAGACAGACGGACGGTTAGACTGGGTGTTGGACAGTCAGGGAGCTAGAGAGACACAGACAGATGGACAGGGAGATGGACAGACAGGGAAACAGACAGACAGACAGGGAGACAGACGGATGGACAGAAAGATGGACAGACGGAAAGACAGACAGGGAGACAGACAAATGGACAGACAGACAGACAGAGATGGACGGATAGACAGGGAGACTGACAGACGGACAGATGGACAGATAGATGGACGAACAGAAAGACAGACGGAAAGACAGATACACAGATGGATGAACAGGGAGGACAGACGGACAAATAGGGAGACGGAGAGAGACAGATGGACAGACAGACGGACAGACAGACAGAGAGGGAGACGGACAGACAGACGGACAGACAGGCAGTGAGACAGACAGACACAGAGACAGACGGACAGACGGAAGGCAGACAGATGGATGGACAGACAGATGGACAGATGGACAAACAGGGAGACAGAGAGTCAGACGGACAGACTGATGGACTGACAGACGGAGACAGACAGCCGGACGGACAGAGGGACAGACAGACAGATTTACAGACAGACATACAGGGAGAGACAGATGGACATACAGATGGGCAGATGGACGGACAAACAGACAAGGAGACAGTCGGATGGACGGACAGACAAGGACCAATGAACGTAGACAGATGGACGGACGCACAGAGCGACAGGCGCACAGGGTCCCAGGCCTGGGGACAGACAGACGGACGGACGGATGGGCAGGGAAACCGAGGCAGACAGACAGACGGGTGGACACAGGGACAACTGAGAGAGAGATGGACAGATGGACACACGGACAGGCAAGGGGCCTAGGGGAGGGCGGGGAGGAGGGGGACTGGGGCTTGAATCCCGGCCCGGCACCCAGCCACCCGGCACCCAGCTACTCAGCACCCAGTACCCATGAACTCAGCAGCCAGCACCCAGCTACTCAGCACCCAGCACCCAGCCACCCAGCACCCATTACCCAGCCACCCAGGTTCTCAGCCCTCAGCACCCAGGTACTCAGCACCCACCTACTCAGCACCCAGTTCTGAGCACCCAGGTGTTCAACCCTCAGTGCTCTCAGCACCCAGCGAACCAGTATCCAGCACCCAGCCACCCAGCAACCAGCCACCCACCCAGCTACCCAGCCACCAAGTACCCAGCCACCCAGCACCTAACCACCCAGCACCCAGTACCAACACCCAGCCAATCAGCATCCACTACCCAGCTACTCAGCACCTAGCCACCCAGTACCCAGCATCCCAGCTAGCCAATACCCAGCTACCCAGTACCCAGCAACCAGCCACCCAGCACCCAGCTACTCAGCACCCAGAAGCCAGCCTTCAGCATGCAGCTACTCAGCACCTAGCACCCATTACCCATCATGCAACTACTAAGCACCCAACCAGTACCCAGAACCCAGCTATTCACCACCCAGGTACCCAGCACCAAGTACCCAGCAACCCAGCACTCAGCTACTCAGCACCCAGTATCCAGTTATTTGGACCTCAGCATCCAGCTAGTCAGCACCCAGCCACCCAGCTACTCACAACCCAGTACCCAGGACCCAGCCGCCACCCACCCAGCACCCAGTACCTAGTACCCAGCCAATAAGCGTACAGTACCCAGCTACTCAGCACCCAGACACCCAGCTACCCAGCTACCCAGCACCTAATCCAGCACCTAGTACCCAGCCACCCAGCACCCAGGACACAACCACTCAGCACCCATCACCCAGTACCCAGCACCCAGCCAACCAGCCCCCAGCACCCAGCTACTCAGCACCCAGACACCCAGCACCCAGTACCCAGCTACCCAGCACCCAGTACCCAGTACCCAGAGCCCAGCCACCAGCTAGCCAGCACTCAGTACCCAGCTACTGAGCATCCAGTTCCCAACACCCTGTTACTCAGACCCCAGGCACCTAGTACCTAGCACCCATCACCCATCTTACCAGTACACAGCACCCAACTACTCAGACCACAGCATCCAGCTACCAAGCACCCAGTCACCCAGCACCCAACCACGCAGCACCCAGTACCTAGCACCCAGACACCCAGTAACCAGCCCCTAGCCACCCAGCACCCAGTACCCAGCACCCAGCTACCTAGTATCTAGCACTCAGCACCCAGCACCCCAAGCTTGCACACTGCATACCCGTGTATCATTTTACCCTTTTTTGACTCCACTGCCTCCGTCCCGCCTGTCCGCTCTGCCCCACCCGGCCCCCCATCCGTCGCCCGTCCTGCCCTGGCCTGAGCCTTCCTGTGCCCCAAGCAGAAACAACAGGAAACCGCCAGGGCGGGGCGGGGCTGGCCAAGGAAAGCAAAGACTTATCATTTCAACTTCACATCTGAGTAGTTCATTAAGAATGGGTAGCTATTTGACAGGCAGATACCAATGGGGAAGATTCCAGGAAGAAGAGACAGAGACAGGAAAGCAGGAAGAGAACAACTCTTTGGAAACCAGGAATTCCTGCTGCTGAATGCCATAAGCCTTGGGAAAATTAAAAAGAAGCTGGGGTCAATTTGGGCTCCATCCATAAGGCAGTGGAGAAGAGGTATTTAAGCATAAGATCTACATTTTAGAAGTGTCCCAATGTGCAGGGTGCTGGTGGCTCATGCCTGTCTGTCATCCTAGCTACTCAGAAGGCTGACCTTTGAGGATCATGGTTGAATGCCAGTGAAGACAAGAATGTCTGTTAAATTGTCTCATCTCCAATTAACTACAAAAAAAAAAAAACAAAAACAAAAACCCGGAAGAGACACTGTGGCTCAAAGAGACAGAGGACTAGCCTTGAAAAGAAAGGAAGAAGGGCTGGGAATATGGCCTAGTGGTAGAGTGCTTGCCTTGTATACATGAAGCCATCGGTTCAATTCCTCACCACCACATATAGCAAAAAGCAAGAAGTGGAGCAGTGGCTCAAGTGGTAGTGTTCTAGCCTTGAGAAAAAAAAAATCCAGGGACAGTGCTCAGGACCTGAGTCCAGGACTGGCAAGGAAGGAAGGAAGGAAGGAAGGAAGGAAGGAAGGAAGGAAGGAAGGAAGGAAGGAAGGAAGGAAGGAAGGAAGGCAGGCAGAAAAGAAAGAGAGGAAGAAAGAAAGAGAGAAAGGAAGAAAGTGAGTGAACTCAGGGTCAGCACCTGTGTTCATGCCTCATAAACAATAACAATAACCAAGAAAAATGCTAGTTTTCCAATAAAAGATTAAAAATTTGTTAGAAATATGTTGCTCACTTATTAAAAAAAGACCCTAACATTTGAATTTTTAAATTTAGCTCAAATGAGCAAAGCATCAGGCAGAACTTCATATGTTCCTATTTAAAAGGATCACATTGGCACTGAACTACATTGAGCTCCTACATCATCATCAGTATAGAGAAAATGAGTCTAACCTTACATTTCTTGTTTTTCAGAAAATGGAAAATGCTGAACTGTCAAGATGATCTCCTCTCATATAATTATTACATCTAAATAGGCATAATTAGTTGGTTGAGAGCAATCATGATAGACCTGGTAGTTTGCAATGTTATCAAAAGTTCTAAAGGCCATCTTTGATCAGCAATCTTATTTTAGAATAATCCTCACAGCTACCATGTGCTAGCAAAAAACTGAGCCTTATAATTAGAAAGACACCATCACCTCCACTTGGAGTAGCCAGCAGCCTCTCAATGTGTTTTCCTTTTTTTTTTAAAAAAAATATAATTACTTATTTATTGTCAAAGTGATATACAGAGGGGTCACAGATCCATACATTAAGCCATGTTTTCTTATACGCAAATTATGATTTCAATACATACCGATCTAATATTCAGGATGTTTTAGGAATGAAATGAGATAATTAATGTAAGATCAATTACCAACAATTTTTAGAAAGCCAAGCTGTATGAAAGCTCACACCTCATTGTTGGATCCTCAGAATTCATAGCATCTAGGACCATGCAACTCATTGTGTTTTACATCACACTTCTTCATATACATATGGGACCATCGTATTATATTTCATTGTCCTTTCAAGGGTTCTACTCATTTATTTTTTTAAAGAAAATCTCAATACCAAAATGTGCACTCTAGTTCTCTCATTCTCTAAGAATAATGTAGTTTGCTGCATACAAACTACTGTCATCATGTATTTCTAAGCCATGTACATTGAACATAACAAAACATGTTAAAATTAAAACACATGATTTAGCCAGGCACCTGGGGCTCATACCTGTAAAACCTGGTTACTCAGCAAGCTGAGATGCAGAGGGTTCAAAGCCAGCCCATTCAGTAAAGTCCAATAGACTCCATCTCCAATTTACCAGTGAAAGGCTGGGCTAGATGTGTAAGTGGCAGAATACCAGTTGAGTGGGCATACATGCCAGGATGAAGCCTTGAATTCAAACCTGGTTACTACAGGTGGTGGGAGAGGAGAGGAGAGAAAAGGGCAGGACAGGGGAGAGGAGGGGAGGGGAGGAGAGGAGAAGGGAGGGGAGGACAGGAGAGGAGAGGAGAGCAGAGAGAGCACAATACATGGCTTAATAAGATTCTAATAGTTCAATACCTATTTTTGTAGCTTTAGACTGGTTTACAGAAGGAAAAGGCATTTCACAAATGAATGAACAATTATGGAAAGCAAATTGCTGTCTTCCACATAATAAACACATAAACAATCTTCCAAGTAATGTTTTACATCTACATAACTGATTAACTAGAAAATATGCCAAAATACTTGAATTAGGAAAAGCAGTTCATCACTTAAAATATTGTAATTTATCTTTACAATCAGTTTGTAAAAACAACAACAACAAAAACAAAAAGTAGCTGCTAAGTGCCAGTGGCTCTCACCTGTAATCCGAACTTCTCAGAAGCCTATGAGCTGGACCTGTGGTTCAAATGGTAGTCTGCTAGCCTTCAGCACAAGGTCAGCACCCAAGCTCTGAGTTCAAGCCTCAGGACTGGCATAATGAACAATCATAAATAGACCCAAGATATTCGACTGGCAATGTGGCTTAGCGGCAGAGTGCTCGACTAGCATGCATGAAGCCCTGGGTTCCATTCCTCCCCACCACATATGCAGAAAAAGCTGGAAGTAGTGCTGTGGCTCAAATAGTAGAGTGCTAGCCTTGAACAAAAGCAGCTCAGGGACAGTGCTCAAGCCCTGAGTTCAAGACTCAGAACTGGCAAAATAAAGACAACATTAAATTAAGTATATAACCCTCCTGGTAATACTAATGTGAAATCATATTTTATGTATAATCAGAAAATAATTACTAAATAAATTAAAGTAGCGTAATGAATATTTAAGTGGGTCACGAACCTAAATGCTTACATATAGTACTTAGAAATTTTCTAAGCACTATCTGCTGTGTATCTGTTTTATAATACTGTACAGTAATATGGTAATACTATCATGATATTATAGCTGATTAATATACTCTATGAAGTTTTTAGTAAGTGCCACCACAGTAAAAGCAGCTAACTGAATATTACCACAAGTAATTGAGACCATGAGTGACAGGTGGTTGAACTTCCCTTTGTGTTTAAAAAACAAAATGAGTTTCCACACAAAAGGAGAAGGGACGGACTCACGGGAGGGGCCCAGAGAAGGTGATATCTACCAACTTTTTCGAAGTGACTATGTAAGGAATTAAAAACGTAGTCTTCTACTTTGATAATTGTACTCAAGTCAAAAGTCCCTTCTGGTGGCCACCCATCTTGACAGTGAGCCACTCAGAAGAGCAGAGAGTCACCCACTTTCCTTTCTTCATCTCTACACTATTATTGTGAGTAACTTCCTTCCAGTGGGCTAAAGTCCACGGGAGCGAAAGGGACGTTGCCCATGCCTATCGGTCTCTTCAGTTGTTCAGTCCACAAAATAACAAGAGGTAAAACAATTCCAATAAAACAGAAGAAACAACACACAGGCCTGATATTTAAAAGACTTACAAAATGGAGATCTCCTAAGCTGATCCTCTGGCTCCTGTGAAGAAGCAAAAGGAGCAGACCCAAGATCAAGGTGGGCAGGTTGAGCCTCCATTAGGAGGCCCTCCTGGTCAGTTCCCGCCAAAAAGCGAACTGACTTGCACCGTACAAGAAAGGCGAGGTTGAACGATCGCGATGGGCACCCCACCACCCTGGGACCAAGGAGAAGGAAGAAGAGGCAAGGGATTCTGGGGCACAGGCCTGCCCCGCTCTCTGCTTGCAGCTCCATGCTTCTTGGTGTAGACCTGAGTGGTAATGAATGCCTTCCCAGGTTGGGGCACTACTGGGGCCTAATCCTGTGGTCCTGTTGCATTCCCATTTCTCCCTTGATTTCTTTCCCCCAAAGTTTGTTGCTACCCAGGTCACCCAAGCTGCATGGTTGAGGGAACGGGATACTGGTGAGGACAGCAGCTGGAGGCACAAGTGCCAATGGACTGGCCAGTAAGCAGCGCTGGGCTCCTTAGCCACGCCCACCACAAGAACATCACCCTTGACTTGAGCAAGTAGGACACAGTCCCCAGAAACCCTTTAGCACCTTCCAAGCCACTGTGTACTGGGTGCGCTCGCATGTGCACATGTGTGCCCGTGCTTGCTTACATGTGTGCGTGTTTGTTCCTGATGCTGTACATGGGTGTGCTTACTAAGCCGAAGTCTGCATATGTGTAAATAGGTATGTGGATGTAGATCCAGGAGGACCCGAGCACAGTGTGTTATGAGTGAGCATGTGGAGGTGGCAGGAAGGGAGACAGAGAAAGAGAGAGAGAGAGAGTCATCTCGCCTATGAGGAATTCTTTGTTCATGTGCGGTTGTATGAGTGTGTCATGTATGAGGTTGGACATAGGGAGTTCCAATTGTGTGCATGTTTACTTGCTTATTTGAAGTTCCCAGACACCAATCATTTGGCAAAGTCTCCCCTTTTGTGCTGTCCTCTGCACAAAGGTCTCCGGACTTGCTCTTGGAGATCTGCATGACAGTGATGATGACGCCTACGAATACTGTTGCTGGGTGCTAGTGTGCCTTGGTCGAGGCAGGGAAGGGTCAGATATCCCTTTCCCTAGTGCCTTAGCAGAGCTTACTGCAGGAGCCTTAAACATATGGCTGTGAGCCACGGGCACCAGGATTGCCAGCTCCTGCCTCTAGCCAGTATAATCCTTGGCTGCTCAACAGCAGGAAGTAGCAGGCAGGGATCTGGGCCAGAGAGGCCAAGGCAAGCGGGAAGACAAGAGTTAAGCAGACACTAGCGCAGAAAGGAGATGCCCAGATTCGCTGAACTGCTAACCTTGTATCTCCCTTATGCTCTCAGCAAGAGAGATGATGTTGATGGTGAGAGAGGTGGCGGATCCAGACACCAGCCACTTCCAGATCTGGCAAGGGCAGAGGTGGTGGGGGAGCTGTCTCACACGGGTTCAACCAGGATGTGGGAAGATGGAGCAGGAGGGGAGGTGGAAAGTGTATTTGCCTAGGACCCTGGCCCAAGCCAGTCCCAGCAGAATGGCCAGGAGAGGGATTTGTGGCTCTACACATCCTGTGCATCCCCGAAGGCCTGTGAGAACTAGTGAGAACTTACAGCAAACCCCCAAGGGGCCCTGTGTCCTTTTTGCTATGGCAACTCCAGTTGGAACGCTGGCTTAAGTCAGCAGGAGGCACCTAGTACCTGGCCATGTCACAGAGCTCCAAACCATATGGGCACTGCCCAGAGGCTTCCCAGCACCCCAGGTGCAAATGCACTGTTAGTGAGGCACCAGGAGGCCCTGCTGGCCTGTGAGCACCAACTGCCTACCTCTAAGCAGCCTCACTACCCCTGCCTTAAGGCTGTTCCTGTTGGAATGCAAATGAAAGCACACATCAACAAAGTGGGCAAGGAATGGAGAAACAAAACATCCGGCCACCCCCTGGAGGCTTTGCTGCACAGTGGGCCTCATATGTGCAGTCTTTCTGGCTCAGAAAAACACAGGGCTGCTGCCTAGCAAGCCAGGCAAGGTCTTCAGGTGGTCTTGGCCAAGGGGGCAGAGGCCATTTCCAGACCAATCGGATGTCAGTCATAAAACCAGAAGGCAGGAAAGGAGTGCCGCTTCCCTCCTACCTTTGTCACAAACCTCCTGTGCACAGAAAAGGAGCAGAGGGGCTTGGGCACAGAGCAGGCAGACAACAGATTAGATAAATGGGGATTGGTGTTCACCAGAGGACTGAGAGAGCCCAGGCGTGCAGAGGGTGAGAGCAGAGGGAGATTTGGAGAAGTTAAGAAGGGCTAGGCCAGGGTGAGGCAGTTGTAATTTCCCCAGAAGAAGTGAAGAAGTGCATGGGGAGGTGTGCAGCCTGTGAACCTCAAGAGGAGGAGGGGGAAATTGGGAAGCAGAGGCAGAGGCAAAGAGACAGTGGCGCAGAGGCATGTGTGAGTTGAAAGCAGTCCAGAGCAGCAAGGCAGGGACAGGAGGGCTAGGATAGAGAACTCGGAGGGAGTTATCAGCAATGGAGGTATGTGTGCAGGGGACAAGCCTCAGAAACTCGGCCACGGATGGCAGGTGGTGGCTAGGAAGGCCAGGTTGGGTGCCCCACCACCCTGGGACCAAGGAGAAGGAAGAAGAGGCTAGGGATTCTGGGTCAGAGGCCTGCCCCATTCTCTGCCTGCAGCGCTGTGCTTTAGGATGTAGACCTGAGGGTTAACGAATGCCTTCCTTGGTTGGGGCACTACTGGGGCGTAATAACGTGGTCCTGTTACATTGACAGTTCAGCCTTGATTGCTTTCCCCCAAGAGTTTGTTGCTACCCAGGTTTCCGAAGCTGCATGGTTCAGGGAACGGGAGACTGGTAGGACAGCAGGGGGAGGCACAAGTGCCAACGGACTGGCCAGTAAGCAGTGCTGGGCTCCTTAGCCACGCCCACCACAAGAACATCACCCTTGACTTGAGCAATTAGGACACAGTCCTCGAAAACCCCTTAGCACCTTCCAAGCCACTGTGTACTGGGTGTGCTCGCGTGTGCATGTGTGTGCCCCTGCTTGCCTACATGCGTGTGTGTTCTTGATGCTGCACAAAGGGTGTGCTTCCTAAGCCTAAGTCTGCATATGTGTAAATAGGTATGTGGATTTAGATCCAGGAGGACCCTGCACAGTGTGTTACAGTGAGCATGTGGGGGTGGCGGGGAGGGAGAGAGAGAAAGAGAGAGAGAGAGAGTTGGCTCGCCTGTGAGGAATTTTTTGTTCATGTGCGGTTGCATGAGTGTGTCAGGTATCAGGTTGGACAGAGGGAGTTCAAAGTGTTTACACGTTACTTGTTTTTTGAAGTTCCCGGAAACCAATCATATGGTGAAGGCTCCCCTCTTGTGCTGTCCTCTACACAAAGGTGTTGGGCTCGTTAGCCTCTCCCAGCTCGGGTGCTTCTTTCTTTTCACCCTCCCTTTCACACCCTCTCCCCTAGTCATCCGACCCACAGATAAGCTAGGGTGAAGCGCGGGATTCAGCACCGACCTGTCGTGCACGAGGCCTGGCTGAGAGTGTATGCCTGTCTCCTTACCACGAAAGTCTGACGTACACATGCCTCGGGGTTAGCTTCTTAGAGCGAACTAATTTTATTGAGACAAGGACAACGGGAGATGATTCTGAAGGGAGGGGTTTGGCCAGGATGTCAATTGGCTGAAGGGTATCACCTGACCCCCAAGAGCTATCATCACTCGATAGCGCTGAGCCAGGGCCCACATCTGGGGTCATCCTAAAGCTCATGATGGAGAGGATCAAACTCAAATACTCAACTACAACTAGTTTAATTGGCTGTGAAATTCCTAGGTTTTGGGATTATTGTGTTTGGGGGATGAGAATTTTAGGGGATTAACAATATTTGAAAAACACAGTCATTTTTTCCAAATATAATATCAGAAAAAACTCCATTTGGATTGGCCTAGCATGCTCAAGGCCCTGGGTTTGATTCCCAGTGCTGCAAGAAAAGAATAAGAGGGCTGGGGATATGGCCTAGTGGCAAGAGTGCTTGCCTCGTGTACATGAGGCCCTGGGTTCGATTCCTCAGCACCACATATACAGATAATGGCCAGAAGTGGCGCTGTGGCTCAAGTGGCAGAGTGCTAGCCTTGAGCAGGAAGAAGCCAGGGACAGTGCTCAGGCCCTGAGTTCATGGCCTAGGACTGGCCAAAAAAAAAAAAAAAAAGAAGAAAAGAAAAAGAAGAAAGCTGGAGAGGGGGAGAGAAGGTAACAGAAGAGGGACAAGGGGAAAGAGAGGGAGAGAAAGGGGAAGGGACAAGAGAAGGAGGGGAGAGGAATAGGAAAGGAAGGAAGGGAGAAGGGGATGGGAAGACAAAGAAGAGGTAAAGAGAAGGAGAGAGAAGAGGGGGAAGATGAAACAGGCTCCCAATTCTTTTGTCACTCAGTGACAAACACAATCAAATTCTCATCCCTATACCTGGGAAAATAAGGAAATGCAATGAAGCTGGGTATTGGGGCACCGGAGCTCACATTTCAGACCCAGTGACTCCAGACTCTGAGACAGAAGAATTGACTGAGCACTTTGCCTTAATACCAGGCAATGCAACACAGCCAGACCCTGCCTTCCAGTATAATTTCTACTCATTAAAAATGAAGTCTAAAATACAAGTCAAATTAAATCCTCTAGCGACCTTAAAGGTAAGTCGTAGCTAACAAACAAACAACCTATTTCAATTCAGAACAGTCAGTGTTCTTTATTCATGTGGATTTGTAAATATCTAGGAATCTGAAGACCACCACAAAATAAGGAAACTAGAGAAAAGCTCAAAAAAAATGTCCACAGTGTTCTTCACCAAACTAAATAAAATCCCATTGTAATTTTCAGCATAAGAAAATGTTTAATTCTTTGCTCTTTTTCTTGAGTCAGCATAACTTCCTGTACCTGCCTTATGGATAGCATTGGATGAGCCAGCCTAAGAGAACTGGAGTCCTGTTCTTATTTTTCATCTGCGGTTTGGATCTAGCCCATTGCGACTTTCCTTATTTCTGACACAAATTCATCAAGATCACTTCATTAGTAATGGAAAAACTGTACATGGAACAAGAAATTATTTCGGGGAAAAATCTAAAACTTTCAAATGTTGAAATTATTTCACCATAAAATTTGGACTGCAATTAAGTTGTCACACTGATTGAAAATTCACTTCGGAGCATTTTTTTTTCCAGAAAAAAAAAGCTTTTCTATCTGTAACATATTACAAGAACACGCAACAATGCATGATTATTTTCAACAGAGGAAATAGCATAAGCATCAAGAGATTTGGGTGACTAAAGAACATCTGCAATAATTTTAGCATTTACCGTTTTCCTTTGATTTCTCTGCAGAGAAAATACTTCATTATACAAAATAACTCTGATAGAAAAAGATTTAAAAAAAAAAGAATTACAGTATCTCCATTTAACAAAATATAACAGTATGTAAACTTCCGTGTCCTATTCTTAAATTGTTTTACAAGGCCAAATTTGAAGGCAAGTATGACATTTGGAAGTCCTTGAACCCAACCCCATTATCTAATAGATATAGACAATAGAGGTATCAGCTAGAATGAACCAAATCACCTCCAACTGGAACACGATTAATTGAGATCTGTCTGTTTCCCAACTCTCCATAGAACTCTGCTACAAATGTGCTATAGAGGAAGACACAAGGGAGACAGACCAGCTCAGAAACAAACTGCATGTGAATTATGTGGCATTATTAGGAAGAGCAATATAACCAGTACTAGCACAGCTTCTGATCTATCTGGAGGATTTAAGAGAATGCTTATCATTTCAACTTGACGTCTGTGTAGGTCACTAAGGCTGGGTAGCCATTTGACAGGCAGACATGAATGGGGAAGATTCCAGGAAGAAGAGACAGAGACAGAAAAGCAGGAAGAGAACAAGTCTCTAGAAACCAGGAATTCCTATTGCTGAATGCTATAAGTATTAGGAAAATTAAAAAAAGGCAGGGGTCTACTTGGGCTCCTTCCATAAGGTAGTGGAGAAGAGGTATTTAAGCATAAGATCTACATTTTAGAAGTGTCCCAATGTGCAGGGTGCTGGTGGCTCATGCCTGTCTGTCATCCTAGCTACTCAGAAGGCTGACCTTTGAGGATCATGGTTTAATGCAAGTGAGGACAAGAATGTCTCTTAAAGAGTCTCATCTCCAGTTAACTACAAAACAAAAAGAAAAACAAACACCTGGAAGTGGCACTGTGGTTTACAGTGACAGAGGACTAGCCTTGAAAAGAAAGGAAGAAGGGCTGGGAATATGGCCTAGTGGTAGAGGTCTTGCCTTGTATACATGAAACCATGGGTTTGATTCCTCAGCACCACATACATAGAAAAAAGCAAAAAGTGGAGCAGTGGCTCAAGTGGTAGTGTGGTAGCCTTGAGCAAAAAAAAACTGCGGGTGACATTGCTCAGGACCTGAGTCCAGGACTGGCAAAGGAAGGAAGGAAGGAAGCAAGGAAGGAAGGAAGGAAGGAAGGAAGGAACTAAGGAAGGAAGGAAGGAAGGAAGGAAGGAAGGGTAAAAGAAAGAGAGTAAGTGAGAGAGAGAGAGGAAGAGAGTGAATGAACTCAGGGACAGCGCCTGCGTTCATGCAACACAAACAATAACAAAAACAAAGAATCAACAAAGTGCTAGTTTTCCAATAATAGATTAAACATTTGTTAGAAATATATTCCTTACTTATTTTTTAAAAGCCCCTCACATTTGAATTTTTAAATTTAGCTCAAATGAGCAAAGCATCAGGCAGAACTTCATAGGTCATATTTAAAAAGATCACATTGGCACTGAACTACATTGAGCTCCTATATCATCATCAGTATAGAGAAAATGAGTCTAACCTTACATTTCTTTTTTTTCAGAAAATAGAAAATGCTGTCAAGATGATATCCTCTCATACAATTGTTACTTCAAAATAGGCATAATTAGTTGGTTGAGAGCAATCATGATTGACCTAGTAGCTTTCAATGTTATCAAAAGTTCTAAAGGCCATCTTTGATCAGAAAACTCTTTTTTAGAATAATCCTCACAGCTAATATGTGCCTTATAATTAGAAAGACACCATCACCTCCACTTGGAGTAGCCAGCAGCCTCTCTATGTGTTTTCCTTTTCTTTTTTTTTGTAATAATTACTTATTTATTGTCAAAGTGATGTACAGATGGGTTACAGTTTCATACATTAGGCTATGTTTGCTTATATGCAAATTATGATTTCAACACTTACCCGATCTAATATTCAGGTTGTTCTAGCCATGAAATGAGATAATTAATATAAGATCAATTAACAGCAATTTTTAGAAAGCCGAGCTGTATGAAAGCTCAGACCACATTGTTGGATCCTCAGAATTCATAGCATCTAGGACCATACAACTCATTAAATTGTGTTTTACATCACACTTCCTCATATACATATTGGACCATCTTATTTTTTTAATTGTCATTTCAAGGGTTCTACTCATCTATTTTTAAAAAAAAATCCTCATGATCAAAATATACCCTCTAATTCTCTAATTCTCTAGGAATAATGTAGTTTGCTGCATACAAATTACTATCATCACATATTTCTAAGCTGTGTATATTGAACATAACAAAACAGGTTAAAATTAAAACACATGATTTAGCCAGGCACCTGGGGCTCATGCCTGTAAACATGGTTACTCAGCAAGCTGAGATCCAGAGGGTCAGGGTTCAAAGCCAGCCCAAGCAGTAAAGTCCAAAAGACTCCATCTCCAATTAACCAGTGAAATGCTGGGCTAGATGTGTAAGTGGCAAAGTAGCAGCTGAGCGGGCATACATGGCAGGATGAAGCCTTGAATTCAAACCTTGTTACTAGAGGTGGTGTGAGAAGAGAGGAGAGGAGAGAGGAGGAGAGGGGACAGGAGGGCAGGGGAGGGAAATGGAGAAGAGAGGAAGGGAGGGGAGGAGAGGAGAAGAGAGGAGAGGGAAGGGGACAGGAGGGGAGGGGAGGGAAGGGGAGGAGAGGAGAGGGGAGGGGAGGGGAGGGAGGGGAGGGAAGGAGAGGAGAGGAGAGAAGAAGAGAGGAGAGGAGAGGAGAAGAGAAGAGAGAGTGCACAATACACGTTTTATTAAGATTCTAATAGCTCAGGACCTATTTTTGTAGCTTTAGACTGGTTTACAGAAGGAAAAGGTTTTTCACAAGTGAATGAACAATTATGGAAAGCAAATTGCTGTCTTCCACATAATAAACACATAAACATTCTTCCATGTAATATTTTACATCAACGTGACTGATTACCTAGAAAATATGTCAAAATACTTGAATTAGGAAAAACAGTTCATCACTTAAAATATTGTAAATTATCTTTCCAATCAGATTTAAAAAAAAATAGCTGCTAAGTGCCAGTGGCTCACACCTGTAATCCTAACTTCTCAGGAGTCTATGAGCTGAGAATCACAGCTCAAAGCCAGCCAAGCAGGAAAGTTTGTGAGACTCATCTCCAAATAACTACCAAAAAAGCTGGAAGTGGACCTATGGTTCGAATGATAGACTACTAGTCTTGAGCACAAAAGTACAAGGACAGCACCCAAGTCCTGAGTACAAGCCTCAGGACTGGCACAATGAACAATTCATAAATAGACCCAAGATGTTAGAATGCCAATGTGGCTTAGCAGCAGAGTGCTTGCCTAGCATGCGTGAAGCCTTGGGTTCCATTCCTCCCCACCACATAAACAGAAAAAGCTGGAAGTGGTGCTGTGGCTGAAATAGTAGAGTGCTAGCCTTGAACCAAAGCAGCTCAGGGACAGTGCTCAGGCTTTGAGTTCAAGCCTCAGAACTGGCAAAAAAAAAGACAACATTAAATTAAGTATATAAGCCCCTGGAAATAGTAAAGGGAAATCATATTTTATATATAATCAGAAAATAATTAATAATGAATTAAATTAGCGTAATGAATATTTAAGTAGGTCAAGAACCTAAATGCTTACATACAATACTTAGAAATTTTCTAAACACTCTCTGCTGTGTATCTGTTTTATAATGCTGTACAGTAATATGGTAATACTATCATAATATTATAGCTGATTAACATTCTCTATGAATTTTTTAGTAAGTGCCACCACAGTACAGGCAGCTAACTAAATATTACCACAAGTAATTGAGACCCTGATTGACAGGTGATTGAACTTCTCTTTGTGTTTAAATTACAAAAGGAGTTTTCACACAGAAGGAGAAGGGACAGACTCACGGGCGGGGCCAGGAGAAGTTATCTACCAACTCTTTCCAAGTGACTATGTAAGCAATTAAAAACATAGCCAAAACAACAGGAGAGGAAGTAAAAATCAACCTCCCCGCAATATCAAGGCCTTAGGAATCGAGTGCTGCATATTGTGTAATGATTGTGTATTGTGTAATGATCCCCATGGAGAAAGCCATGTGCCCATGGCCCTGAGAAAGGACCCCTGTGAGCTCTCCTAGGGACCATAATCCTGTCATTCCTTTCAACCCTGACACGGAACCGGCTTTGAACTGACAGCAGTCTGTCACATGGTTGTCATTTCCAACCACATTTCCTCAGACCTTTCACAGGGTTGAGTTCGAGGTGACCAACCCTATTGTAACAAAAAGATAAGTGTGTCCAGGCCCAAAGCAAGACAGAGATGTGTGATGCCCTTTGTAACATCTGACCACCCAAGAGAAAGACCCTGAATGTGGCCAACAACAGAATCCCCAGAGGTGCCCGAGTGAAGAGCAGCTGACCAGAGACCAGATCTGCCTCTGCTCGCAAACAAGTGGTCCTTATGCAAAAAGTTATTTTTCAAAAAAGTCATGATGATTCTGTCTCCTGTATTCTATTAAAAAATTCCAAGAAATAAGCATTTTTATTCAATCCCAGGCAAAATTTCACATAGCCTGCAATGTCAAGCTGATCTCCAGAAAGTTGATTTAAAAGTCCAGTCATGCAGAAGGGATGTACAGTAACAATGGGCGTAGACATTGGCCACCCATCAATCTACTAACAAAATGCCAAAAGACTTTGTACAGAGCCTTGAGCAAGTAGTCATGGGACTGTTTCCTTTCCCTTCCCTCTACCTTTCCTTCAACACACTAGGAAAAATACAGATCCATCTTTTCTTTCCTCCATATACCCTGCTTCTCCACATACCTGCTAACATCACAATGTCATTATAAGTTCTCCCAGATGATCAACTCGCAACAAAATAATATGCATGTGCCTAGCACAGGCTTGACACATAATTGGTACTTAAGACTGTACTTATCATGTGAGTCTTTTTGGAGGGATGGGGGCATTTCTTACACAAGCGGATTTTATTGAACGTGCTGAGCAAGAAACATCACATTTTAAAAAGTCAGCAAGATCTCAAAAGACTAGAATAAGCTAAGGAAGGGAACATTCTGGACTTCAGAAGTTGTTTCAGGATGGAAGTTAGTTAAGTGTGGTCTAGGAAAGAACTGATCTCTACTACTAACTGCTGAATTCCATCAAGGATGATGAGGCCAGCAAATAAAAGGAAATGATGTGAAACAACTATGTGTGTGGTGGAGGACTTCTTATTTTCAATAGAGATTTATTCCCTACTCACTTCCACTCTTGGGCCATAGTGCTGTTTCGTAAGAGAAATGACCTACCATACATTAGCAAACATTGTCATCATTTCAATATGGTGTCCCACCCAAAATTCTTCTTTATCAGGCAGATTTTCTGTTTTCGTGGCTTGCCACCCTCTAGAATGGTTCTGCTTTGCCAATATTTCATCCAAAACTCAACAAAAATGCCATGTGGATGATTCAAACCTTGCATTGCACAACAGAACTAACACCTGCCATGCTCCTGGAATGATACTTTGAGCCCAACAATACCCATGGCCTTCTTCTTCGCACCTTTCCATTCACCCTTCAGAAAAGGATGCCTGGCGATGTCAAAAGGATGAGAACATCTGTATTCTCAAGTGCCATTACATTCAATCAGACAGGAACTCAAGTATAATATCCTTGATCATCACCCATTCATAGTAATTTAGAGCTTTTCTTTTGAGTCTAAAGTTGCAACAGTCGTTGCAAGATAATCAGCCTGACTGAAAGACAGAAGGCTAAAAGGGGCAAAACAGAACTGGGAAAGGAGCAATCTTAACCAACTTATTCAGTTTTGAAATTTTTTAATTCACTCTTCTGAAAGAGTTAGCAGCCAATATATACTTGGCCTACAGGTAAATATTAGAACACTATCCAAGGAGAACTTAGGTTTCATATGTCTCCAATGACAAATAAAAAGGCTTGGAAATTATTAAAACATAAGTCACAAGAAAATTTCAGCAAGGCATTAGTGGTTCACACCAGTACACTTAGCTATTCATGAGCTTGAGGTCTGATGATCACAGATCAACAGCTCATCTGAGCAGGAAAGTCTGTGAGACTCTTATGTCCAATTAACCACCACAAAAGCACAAGTGGCACTGTGGCTCAAAGTGATAGAGAACTGGACTTGAACAAAACAGCTCAGAGAGAATCCCAGCCCCGACTTCAAGTCCTATGACTGACAAAAAAAAAAGGACAAAAGAAAATTTCACTCAGTAGTAAACACCTTAGGGTCCATTCAGAAAACCCAGATCAGACAGAATTTCTACATATCAGCTTCTGATTTCACAGTCCAGCCCATGAATTTTCTGGCCCAGTTATTATTGTATTATTATAGTTACTGTATGACTTGCATGTGAATGTATTTCTCATGTTTGACCATTCAAATATGTGCTATTATTTCAATGAGCTTAAGCTGAATCAACATACAAGGTCAGGCCACACTTTTACAGCACAGTAATAGTTCTTGATCTATATAATTTTAAAGCCCTATAATTTATGAATCCTAGCGCATGCACCTATGTGGCTTTAGAAATGTTCAGTGATTGGATCCTCTCTAGCATTCACATTTCCTAGATGTTGAAATGGAATATTAAAATAAGAAAGTTTTGGCAGCCTCCAAGAAAAAAGGTTGAGTGCCTCAAGCTATTAATTTTTATTGAATTGAGCCCTTTAATTGCTTGGGAAATGTTTTATAAGTTTTTCCTTTGACGGTTCTATTGAAAGATCCATATAACAGCTCCTGTGGTATTTCTGAAGGACCAAGTAAAATATTAAATGTACGGGAGATGCATTTATTTTATTTTCTAGTTTTATAACCTTTATCTAAAATTTTTGGTTAGTATATACCAATTGTGTCAAGGGGATACATTGTGATACTTCCATGTATAACATTCATTCCTGAAATTTGTCCTCCATTACTCTTTCATATTTGTTTCTCAATTTTTATTTTTATTATTTTAATTTACTTTTCTTGTAAATTTGATGTACAAAGGGGTTATAGTTATATAGGTCATGTACTGAGTACATTTCTTTTTGAACAATGTGACCTCTTCCTTCATTTACTCCCCCATTCCCTCCCCCCCTCCTCAAACCATCCCCAAGTTATACAGATTAATTTTCAACACAATGTATCTTATGAGTTTCCCTGCTCCATTTGTTCACCTTTTGTTCCACCATTTCTGTACTTCCCTCTACTCTTCCCCAAACAGATAAACTTACATACAAGGCAAAAAGCATAGAAATCGCAAACAACAACAAAACGGGAAAAATCATAAAACGTTAAATAAAAAAATCTCTTGTTTCCATTTCTTGAAGTTCACTTCAATAAACATCCTTTTGTATTATCATGTGCACATAGCTATTGAGCTTTTGTGATCCTCTCCTAAGAATATCCTTCTTTGGTCTCACTGTTTGAATGTCTAGAATCCTGTATAATATGTCATGTATAAGTGGTATGGTTTGTCTTTTACCATCCACTGTGTTTTTCTGTAGATTCCTAGGCCCATTCTCATGACTATAAAGGAAGGAGACCATGCAACATATGTTTCTTTTGGTCTCGCTCCCTTTGATTAATATTTTTTTTTATTATTGTCAAGGTGAAGTACATATGGGGTACAGTTACATATATTGGATAGTGAATACATTTCTTTTTTTTTTTTTTTTTGTTTTTTTTTTTTGGCCAGTCGTGGGCCTTGGACTCAGGGCCTGAGCACTGTCCCTGGCTTCTTCCCGCTCAAGGCTAGCACTCTGCCACTTCAGCCACAGCGCCGCTTCTGGCCGTTTTCTGTATATGTGGTGCTGGGGAATCGAACCTAGGGCCTCGTGTATCCGAGGCAGGCACTCTTGCCACTAGGCTATATCCCCAGCACCCTGTGAATACATTTCTTGTCCAACTTGTTATGACTCCCTCATTTTTTCCCTACCTTTCCGCCTTCCCAATTATACCACCCCAATTTGTGCAGTTAATTTCCAACATATTTTCTTGGAAATACTGCTGTTGCATTGGATTGCATTTTACCCTTTATCTCACCATTTTTATGCTCCTCTTCCCTTCCCTAATTCAGACAAGCATATATAAAATAACCATGGTACCAGAATCAGCAGTGATTACAGGGGCTAAGTCATAGGGAACATGAACAGAAGAAAAAAGAAAAAAATCACACAGTAGGGTGAAACTAACAACATAATGATAAACCACTTATTTCCATATTTTGGAGACCATTTCTCTTAGCATCATCTTATGTAATCATCTGTATATAGCTATTGAGCTATTGTGATCATCTGCTAGGTCTATCCTAGACATATATTAATTATTACCAATAAGGGAGAACATAGTGTTTATGTTTCTTAGGGTAGGGCTCTCTTAGTGTAATTTTTTTCTATTTTTTTCTAACTATTTCCATTTCCTTATGATTAGAGCAATATCATTCTTTCTGATTAAAGCATAGAATTCCATTGTGTACATATGCCACATTTTATTGATCCATTAATTTTCTTGAGGGACATCTGGGTGATTCTATATCTTGGATATGCTAAACAATGCTGCAATGAACATGTGGTGCTGTTAGCCTTAGTGTGGTTTGGGGTTAATTGGATAAGTGCCCAGGACTGGAATTGCTGGGTCATAGGAAATTTCTATTTTCAGTGTCTTGAGGAACCGTTACACTGCTTTCAGAATAGTTGAACAAATTTACATTCCCACTAACTGTAGAAGAGTTCCCTTTGGCCATATCTCCCCACCCCCCAGCATCTGTTATTGTCACATTTCTTTTTTTCCCCTTATTTATTGTCAAAGTGATGAACAGAGAGGTTCCAGTTTTGTACATTAGGACTTGGGTACTTTTCTCGTACTGTTTGTTTCCTCCATCATTCCCCCCTCCCCCTTCCTCCCCACTCCCCTTCCCCCCTTGTACAGTTTTTTACCTCCATCATAACCCCTCCTCCTCCCTTTCCATTCCATCTCCCCCCTTGTACTGTTTGTTACCTCCATCATTCCCCCTCCCACTTCCCCCTCCCCCCTCGTGCTTTTTCTTATCTCCATTATTGCCCCTCCCCCCCTGTACTGTTTGTTACCTCCATCATCCCCCTCCCCCTCGGGCTGTTTCTTATTTCCATTATTCGCACTCCCCCTGCCCTCTTGTACTGTTTGTTACCTCCATCATTCTCCCCTCCCCCACCACCTCTCCCCTTGTACTGTTGTTACATCCATAATTCCCCCCTCCTGTCCCCACTTGTACTGTTTGTTATTTCCATCATTCCCCCCTCCTCTTCCAAATACCCTTGTACTGTTACCTCCATCATTCCCCTCCCCTCCCCCTCCACTCCCCCCTGCTACAGTTTGTTACCTCTATCATTCCCCCATCCCCTCCCCCTCTCCCCTTAGACTGTTTCATACTTCCATCTTTCCACCTTGCCCTGCCCCCTCCCCTTCCCCCCTTGTACTGTATTTTACCTATATCATACCCCTCCCCTCCCCATTGTACTCTTTGTTACCTCCATCATTCCCCGTACCCCTCCACTTTGTACTGTTACCTCCATCATTCAGCTTACCCTGCCCTCCACACTCCCCTCCCACTTGTACTGTTGTTCCCTCCATCATTCCCCTTCCCCTCCACCTCCCACTACCCCTTGTACTGTTACCTCCATTATTTCCCCCTCCCCCTCCCCCTTGCACTGTTACCTCCCTCATTCCCCCTCCCCATCTTCTCCTCTCCCCGCTAGAATGATGATGTTTATCACTGGGAAGTTTAAAATGTATATTGTCAAATTTATGTAGGTACTAACTCTCAATAAAGAAATATATATATATATATATATATATATATATATATATATACATATCTTCATAATTAGAAGCATTGGGGTGGGGAGGGGGGCCTGTGCTTGAACTCAACAAGAGCACTGTCCTAAGCTTTGTCAGCTTCAGGCCAATGCTATATCACTTGAGCCACAGCTCTGTTTCCCTTTTTTACATTTATTTTAAAGCAGGAGAGGAAAGTTTATTACCAAACTGCTGGCCTGTGGTGGTGATGATCCATGGCCGGAGAGAAGGGAGAAGAGAGATCAGCTGACCCTCAGCCAGCCCTGCCTAATCTAGGGCAGGGGATTGGGTCAGATGGATTAGGATGTGACCTTAGGGAAGGGGAAGGTACCTGCCTCTAGGCCTGCTGGTTACCCAGTAACTTTGTGGAGACTTAATGAGGTGGGGGGCATCTGCTTGGAGCCCTCCAGGAGGGACCTAATATTCCAGCCTTTTAATAGCTATGGAAAAGGACGACGACTCTCTGGCTGCTTCCTGCTGGTAAAGGGCGTCGACATTAGGGGTAAAAGGCAGAAATGTGGCCCCTCCTGAAGAAGGCGAGCAGCAGGGTCCCTTGGTGTTAGATGATAGTCCTTAAATGAAGCCTGGAAGGAGTCTCATGAGGCAGGGGCTGGACTTGTCCAGCCTCTGGTTCCCATTTTGAAGGTTATTTTTATTGGGTTAATTTTGTTTTGTCAGTCCTGGGGCTTGGGAGTGAGGGCCTAAGCACTGTCCCTGGCTTATGTTTGCTCAAGCTATCAATCTGCCGCTTGAGCCATAGCGCCACTTCTGTCCTTCTCTGTTTCTGTGGTTCTGGGGCATTGAACCCAGGGCTTCATGCATGCTAGGCAAGCACGATTCAAGTTAGTTTCACTTTACCAACCCTGTACAATGTCAACTAACTTTGTGCAAACTTGTAAATTATGTCTCCTCCTTATTTCCATGATCAAAAACATCAGTCCTTAGAACTACTTGCTCTTAACCATATTATTATTTTTTTTATTTTATTTTTTTTTGCCAGTCCTGGGCCTTGGACTCAGGGCCTGAGCACTGTCCCTGGCTTCTTCCCACTCAAGGCTAGCACTCTGCCACTTGAGCCACAGCGCCGCTTCTGGCCGTTTTCTGTATATGTGGTGCTGGGGAATCGAACCTAGGGCCTCGTGTATCCGAGGCAGGCACTCTTGCCACTAGGCTATATCCCCAGCCCTTAACCATATTATTTAAGAGGAAAAATATTATTCTGATGAACTTATATATACATATATTCTGCTCCAAAAGAATACATTTTAATTTTCTAAACCTCTTGAGTTTGCTAAATGGTACACTGCTGTTGTGAATTGTGACTCACCATTCACAAATTTTCCAGTAAGTAAACGTGCTTACATCTGTCTGATTCCATGCGCATGTAATTTATTGAACCTTGAAAACCTTCCTTGTACCATTTGCTAACATGAAAAGGGAGCATTCTCTCGAGGACCATAGTTAAAAGTATGGCTATTCAGGAAAGATGCTTCATGCAAGCATCGTGGCTCAGAAGACACTTCTCAAGGCCCTCATAAACAGATTGAGAGCAACAAAAGCAGAAGATGAAGCCCAGAGTTGTCTATCATTGAAATGATCATGATTGCAATCAATTCTGACAACCAAAGTTGGATTTTCTACAAATTGGATGGACATTTGGTGGGGAAAACAATGTGACAAATTGCCTGGCACCAGTGGCTCATGCCAATAATCATAGCTACTAAGGAGGTTGAGATCACAGTTCACAGTTGGAAGCCAGCCCAGGCAGAGGAGTCTATGAGACTCTTTTCTCCAATTAAATTATAGAAAAAGCTTCAGTGTGCTCCTTCCCTTTAAAACTTGTACAATGACGAGTAGAGAAGCAGGAATTAGTGGCATATATGAAAATAATCAGAAGTTTAAATCAGCATGGACCTCTATGTCTGTGGACAGAAGTACAAGTAAAGAAATAATATGACTGCAACTGGAGGTTCCTTAGTATGCAGTATGATATACAGAACTGAAGTTTTCTTCTCTGACCAAACTGCAGGTTTATTCAGATCTGGTATTGCAAGCAAGCACTCTAAGGAAAAACAAACTCAAACTGCCTAATAATCCAAGGGCATTAATCCTAAAAATAAAAACAGTTATTCTGAAAATAGTGGGAAATACTATCTGCGATTTCAAACATCTGAAGAACTGTCATAAAAAAGAGGTATTTCTGCTTTTTTTTTTTTTTTTTGGCCAGTCCTGGGCCTTGGGCTCAGGGCCTGAGCACTGTCCCTGGCTTCTTCCCGCTCAAGGCTAGCACTCTGCCACTTGAGCCACAGTGCCGCTTCTGGCCGTTTTCTGTATATGTGGTGCTGGGGAATCGAACCTAGGGCCTCGTGTATCCGAGGCAGGCACTCTTGCCACTAGGCTATATCCCCAGCCCCGTATTTCTGCTTTTTAATGACAATGGATGGCGATGATGTCCAGAATCAAATGATGGATACTACATGAAAACAAATGTTTAACCTAACAAAAAGATGAACTTCTGCAACAAATGTGTCCAAAGACTCAAGACTATATTATTTCAATAAACCCTACACTGCATGACTATTTAAGCAAAATCTCATTGGAGGAATTCAAGAATGCAATGTGAAAAACTGTAGCTAGCCTCTGATTAAACACAAAACTGAGAATTTTCGAGGTCAGCACAGGTGGCACAATAGGCGGGGTCAGACTGGAAGGCAGGCTATGTGTCCATGTTAGCAGAGTGCCAGGGGGCCTTAACCCATTGTTAAACACCATAGCTCAGTAGTTAAGTACCTATGATCACATAAGATGATGTGAAGTGAAAAAAACTCTAAGATACGGAAACAAGTGGTTTATCATTGTTGTTATTTTATTTTATTATTTTTGCCAGTCCTGGGCCTTTGGACTCAGGGCCTGAGCACTGTCCCTGGCTTCTTCCTGCTCAAGGCTAGCACTCTAAGACTTGAGCCACAGCGCCGCTTCTGGCCGTTTTCTGTATATGTGGTGCTGGGGAATCGAACCTAGGGCCTCGTGTATCCGAGGCAGGCACTCTTGCCACTAGGCCATATCCCCAGCCCATTGTTGTTATTTTTAACGTGCTAAATGAAATCATTCCTTTTTCCTTTTGCTTATCTTCCCTATGGTTTAGCCCCTCTTGTCACTGTTTTTGATTTTGATACCGTCGGTAATATATATATTTGTCTGAATTAGGGAAGGGAAGGGGAACTTCAAAATGTTGAGACAAATGGTAAAACGTGAACCAATGCAACAGTAATAACTACAAGATATGTTGTAAACTAACTGTAAAATTGGAGGGAGGGGGAAATACAGGAGGAGGGAAGGTGGGAGAAAAATGAGGGATGAGATAGCAAGTTTGACAAGAAATGTACTCATTACCTTAGGTATGTAAATGTAACCCTCCTGTACATCAACTTGACAATAAATATAAAATAAAGAAAGATGCCCTGAGCTCAAGTATTAATACACATATGTAGATGGATACTTTCTCTCTCTCATATACATACACACACACATACACACACACACACACACACACACACACAGAGTCATATTTATTTTTAAATACCCAATAGATAGCTTGAGGCCATGTGGAATAGAAGCAGGAACCCAGGTGATCTCAGCAAACAGTAAACCCGACACAGCAGCCTCTGTGAACTGTCCAAGCAGGACACTGAAAGCATCTGGAAACATGTTTGGTTGTAGAATTACGGATGCAACCGGCTCCTAGGTCAAAGCACAGGATGTTGTTACACATCCAACAGGACACATGGACAGCCACCTAAAGGGAGGAATTAGCCAGAGTCTTGACACCACTGTTTCTTATAGACCCACCTGAGCGTGTCTCCGATTTTTGGAGCCCCAGGAGAGCTTAGCCAACACCCAAAGTATTTACTAGTAAACATGGCTGCAGTACCTGAACCCATCTTTATGAGCGCGGGTGATGGTCCTTAAAAATAATGGCCAGGAAAAGCTCACCTGCAGAAAGGATAAAAATCTCACAGTTGACCTAACAACTGACAGGGGTCATTTAGCTTCAGGAAAACCACCTAATTGGTGTGTCAACAGCTTTCTACAAGGTATCATAATTCTCAGCACAGAATTTACCAAATTACATAAGAAAAAGAAAGAAAGTCAAATACTAATTTCTCAAACAAAATGGGTGGCTGCTACTATAGAAGCTGCAAAGAGTAAACCAACGGGGAATTAGGAACTCAAATAACCATCATAATATAGGGTTAAATCCATTAATATTGGGCACCACTGATTATAGACTACAATTTTATACACTTTTAGTTATTTTGAAGACTTTAATTAGTTTAATACCCAGTTCTTTCCCAGACCTTAACAGCCCATTTCTAGCTCTAAATAATAAGGCAGGCTTAATCACAATTAATATTTCACTAGGTCTCTGGGATTTTGGTGCCGGTTCTGGTCTGGCCAATGATCCTGTTCTTTTGTGCTTAAGGCTAGTACTCTCACAAAGCTCCACTTTCTGCTATATTTTTTTTTGTTTTGTTTTTTTTTGTTTGCTTTTGGTGGTCAATTGGAGACAAGTATCTCAGTGACTTTCCTGCCCAGGCTAGCTTCCAATTGCAATCCTCACTTTTGAGTCTTCCAAATAGATAGGCATGAACCACCAGCACATAGCAATTTAAAAATATTTTCCCTGAGCAGCGGAGCAGCAGAGCCCTAGTTAAGCTCTCTCCAACACCCCAGTTTTACCACTCCAGAGACTTTTACTCCTAGAAATACAGCCCAAGTAAGTTATAACAGTACAGGGATTCTGTCCAGGAAGGAAAAATTGACTTTGCTGGCCTGAAAACACAGATTTGAGTTCTGGGCAGCATCCCTCTGCCAACTCAGTGCCGGCGCTGGCACAGCGTCTCACAGTTCGTGGACCTAAAGCACCCAGAAGTGACCAAGGTGAAATCCTCCAGATGGTGGCAGACAGACATGGATCGCAGGCTGAGCATGGACAGGCCGAAATTGCAGACAAAGCATGAGTACCCCACAAAAGATATGCTCACTCGTGCCCACAGAGAAGCATCGGTAGCCTTTCCCCCACTGCCAGAGCAAAGCACCATCTCTGACACTGGCATAGGGTCAGACCAGACTGGAAATAAACCCGGCTTGGGGAAAGCGAGGACAAAGGGGCAACCTTTGAAAAGAGCAAGAGGGACAGACCAAGCTCCACCCAGAAGAACAACCCCTGACTAGGTGGGAAGCTCATCCAGGCCACAGTTCACAACTCAGGTGAACTTAGCTAGAGGTGCCCGCCCTGCCCGCCAGAATTTCTAAATAAAAACGGAAAGTGGCGAGCAGCTACCGGCAGCAAGGAACAACCAGATAGGATAACAAACAGTTCCCGAGACAGATAAATGGCCCCATCTCAGAGGAAGCCTAATTCCCAGCCCAAAATGGAGCTGAATTCCATAGCCAGCTATGCTCAGGAGGCCATCCTGCCCATGAGGGAGGACCCACCCCTAGGCAAGCAACTCTCAGACAGGTAAACCAGGCCAGAGCCAACCGCCCTGCTGAGTCCACAGCCTCTCCAAAGCCAGGTGATAAAGGCACCAGTCTCCAGCAGATGGGAGGAGCCAGGGCTCCCAAGACTGTTCACGTCCCCCATTTACAGAGGACACCCAAGTCCTATGTGAAAGCTGTGCGAACCACAGAGCCTCAGGATTTCACTAATAGAGGAGGAGGGTCAGAGCTTTTCCACCCCCTGCAAACAGATAGCAGGTCAAACCACACAAGCATCAAAATAGACTACAGACAATTGCAAGGAAACCGGAGACTGGAGAAAGCCCACCCAAACAAGGAAGACTCCATTTTTAAAGATTTATTTTTATTTTTTATTTAACAGATGTTGTTGGTTTTTTGTATTCCAATGTTGAGACAAATGGTAAAACGTGAACCAATGCAACAGTATTAACTACAAGATATGTTGTAAAGTAACTGGAAAATTGGGGGGGGGGGATATGGGAAGAGGGAAGCTGGGAGAAAAATGAGGGACAAGGTAGCAAGTTTGACAAGAAATGTAGTCATTACCTTAGGTATGTAAATGTAACCCCTCTGTACACCACCTGTACAATAAACATAAAATAAAGAAAGATGCCCTGAGCTCAAGTACTAGTGCACATATGTATATGAATACTCTCTCTCTCTCTTTCATACACAAATACACAAATACACACACACACACAGAGTCATATTTATTTTTAAATACCTAATAGATAGCTTCATGTTGTGTAGAATAGAAGCAGGAAGAGAGGTGATCTCCTCAGAAAACTGTAAACCCGACAAGTTGCATCTGTGAACTGTCTAGCAGGACCTTCCTTCTCATCAACCCAGGGTTCACTTCCACAGCAAGATACTCTGCCTCCATGAGTACACATGATATACCTCCATGTGCGCTGTCAAAGTCCACCCAGCCCACTATGCATCATTGGACATCTCTGCAGAAAGACGTGGGGATTGTGCATACTTGCGACTCCAGTGTGTTCATGATCACACACACATACTGCGTAGGAACACTAACAGGTGGATCTTGAGCCCAACCCTGCCATATGGCATCAGAAGCATTCACAAGGTGGAGGGAAGAGTATTTGTCTTCCCCTGTTGCATCCACCACAGCAATAGAAGCCGAGAATTCTCCACCCCAGGAAGACCATAGTGAATGCCTCCAACTATAGGGAGACCCAGAATCTGATTGTCCTAACCAAACGCTGCTTCCTTTACTCCTAAACAATCTCCATCTAAGGAGGACACCCAAGCCCTTCCTGAAAGCTGTGCGAACCACAGAGCCCCAGGATTTCCCTAACAGGCGAGGAGGGTCAGAGAAGATCCACCCCCTGAAAACTGAAAGCAAGTCAAACCAGCCAAGCAGCAAAACAGACTACAGACCATTGCAAGGAAACCAGAGACTGGAGAAAACCCACCCAAACAAGGAACTCTCCATTTTTTTAAAAACATTTTTTAAACTTTTTTTTTCTATTTTTCATTTCTGAGAAGTCGTTGGTATTTTGTTTTCTATTTTTTTTTGTTTCATCGGCTTTTTTTATTTCCTTTTTCAGGGGTTGGGTTGTTAATTGTTTTGTGTTTTGTGCATTTGTCTTCCAGTATTTTTCTTTGTTTCTCTTTTCACATTCTCTTACTTTTAAATTACTTTCCAATGACTAACAGCTTCACTCTTTTCCGCTAACTCTCCATTATTCATCATATTAATCTTTTTCTTTCTACCGATTCTATGCTTCTTCACATTTCCACGTCACTGAAATGAAACCAAAATCACCACCACCACCACCGCCACCACCACCACCACCCCCACATACATTTTACTCTATTCCCTTCACTACCTCTCACTTATCCTCCAGATTTACCTTCAGGACCTCCAGACTCCATTATTCCCTGGTTATTGGATAGAGGATATCCCTGTTCAATCCAAGTGAATTAAAGTGGTTTATAGAGAAATCCAGCTCATAGTATTTTAACAGTAAATAATTAACTATTGAATACAGGATTGGTTTTTATTTTGAAAATGTATTTTTTAGGAACACCAAATCTAATTTTATATACAGTTATACCACGTATCTGTATATAATTGTGAACTTCTAAGATTTACACAACAGTGCTTGGTAAGGTCTGCTTTGTGTCTTAAACGGTGCTCACAGGTGCTCTTAGATAGGCATTCCCAATCCAAATGGGCAGAAGAAACACAAGATGGCAAACAATGGAGTCATATCTCCCACTGAAAACAAGCAGGAAGCAGAGAAGTCAATCAAAGACATAGAAGAGAACCCTCAAAATGCTCTACAAAGTCTACTAACAAACATGTTAAATGAAATGTTTGAATCCATTCATACATCAATCCATCCATAAAGTAATAGATGATTTCATGGCCTCAACAAAGAGAAAGATAAATGAACTTCAAGAGTCATATGAAAAAATAACTACCCAGCTAAAAGATTTGAGAAACAGCACTCAAAACCAAATTAATAATGTAAAGGTGTCCATGCAGGACCTAAGAGATACTTCTAGAAAGGACATGGAAATCATCAGGAAAGATCAGTCTGAAGGAAAAGAGATTCAAAATCAAGTAACTAGCCTACAGTCTCAAGTAGGTGAAGCAGAGGTTCAAATCTCAGGAGCTGAAGATTCCCTAGAATCTATGGAGAAATGTCTCACAAAAATACAAAACCAATCCAATCGATAAAACAGATCACTCCAGGAGCTCCAAGACACAATCAGGAAGCCCTATTTAAGGCGAATAGGAATTGAGAAAAACCAGGAGAAAGAAGTTAATGGAATATGCAACCTATTTAACAGAATATTAGCCAAGAACTTCCCAACGATCCAGGAAGGTAGGCCTATACAGATACAAGAAGCATTTAGAACCCCAAAGCGACCAGATCAGAATAGGACATCCCACTGACACATTGTGATCATAACAGGATCAGTAGAGTCCAAGGAAAGAATCCTTAAAGATGTTATGGAGAAGAAAGTAATCACAAATAAAGGAAAAGCAAGCAGAATTACCCCAGACATCTCAGCAGAGACCATGAAAAGCAAGGAGATACTGGAATGAGGTATGCCAAACCCTAAATAATAATAAATATCAAACAAGAATGCTGTACCCAGCTAAACTCTCATTCATAGCTGAAGGTCAAATAAAAGTCTTCCACAGTAAGGAAAAACTGAAACAATGTATCTCCACCAAACCAGCTTTACAGAAAATCCTCAAAGATGTACTATATAGGGAAAATAATCAAGATCCCAATACAGACAGAGAAATGAACACTAAATAGAAAACCAGAATATTAGATCAAGGATTGGGAAGACACAGCTTTTAACAAGATAGCTACAATGAAAGGACAAATGATCATCTCTCAAACCTAACTCTCAACATTAATGGACTTAATTCTTCATTCAAAAGACATAGGCTCATTACTTGGATCAAAAATCAAGATCCATCTTTCTGCTGCCTCCAAGAGACACATCTATCTAGCAAAAGCAAACTTCTTCTAAAGGTGAAAGGCTGGAATAAAATCTACCAATAAATGGCCCCCAAATGCAGGCTGGAGTGGAATTCTAGCATCAGATAAAATCGACTTCAAATTAAAAATGGTAAGAAGAGACAAAGAAGGTTACTACATACTAATAAAGGGATCTCTCCTACAGGAGGATATAACCATCTTAAATATCCACACATCAAATACAGGAGAACCCAACTTCATCAAACCAACACTACTGACTCTAAAAACACTCATAGTCCCAAACACATTGATTGTTGGAGACTTTAACACTCCACTGTCACCTCTGGACAGACCAACAGGCCAAAAACTGAACAAAGAATCCGCAGAACTAATCAACTGCATAGACCAACTAGACTTAACCAACATCTACAGAATATTCCATCAAGCAATAGCAGAATACACATTCTTTTCAGCAGCCCATGAAACATTCTCCAAAATATATCACATCTTAGGGCACAAAGAAAATCTGTACAAATTCAGAAGTATCAAAATCATTCCCTGCCTTCCCTCAGACCACAAAGATTAAAATTAAAGCTCAACTCGAACAGCCACCACACAAAATGATACAATCCATGGAGACTAAGCAACACACTGCTGAACCATCAGTGGGTCATTGAAGAAATTAGACCAGTAATTCAAATGTTTATGGCATTCAAGCAAGATGAGTGCACAAAGTACCACCTCCTTTGGGACACAGCAAAGGCAGTACTCAGAAGAAAATTTATATCTGAGTGCCTACACCAACAATCTGGATAAACAGCAACTCAACAACTTACGGAATCACCTTAATCTTCTCAAAAGAGAACAAGAAGCCACACCCCAAGTCAATAGATGGAAGCAAATAATTAAAATCAAATCAGAATTAAATATACTAGAGAGAGAGAAAAAAAACCATCGCAACAATTAACAAAACAAAGACTTGGTTCTTTGAGAATATTAACAAGACAGACAAATCCCTAGCAAACCTGACCAAAAAAACGATGGCAGCACACCCACATAAACAAGATCCGAGATAAAACAGGTAACATCACCACAGAAACAACCAAAATTCAGAACACAATAAGGGACTATTTTGCAAACCTTTGTGCCAACAAATTCGAGAACCTGGAAGAAATGGATGATTTTCTAGAAAAAATTGATACCCCCAAACTCAACCATGAAGATTTAAACCTTCTAAACAGACTCATACCCAGCCTTGAAATAGAAATAGCAATAAGTGATTTCCCATCAGAGAAAAGCCCATGTCCAGATGGATTCACAGCAGAATTCTACAAGGCCTTCAAAACAGAAGTCACACCAATATTTCTCAAAATCTTCAATGAAATTGAAAGAGATCGTTCACTACCAGACTTATTCTATGAAGCCAGTATAGCCCTCATCCCAAAACCAGGCAGGGACTCATCAACGAAACAGAACTATAGAACGATTTCCCTGATGAACATAGATGCAAAAATTCGCAACAAAATTCTGTCCAATCGACTTCAACAGGTCATCAAAAATATCATACACCATGTTCAAACTGGATCCATCCCAGGGATGCAAAGTTGGTTCAATATACGCAAGTCAATTAATGTAATCCACCACATCAACCAGAGCAATGTAAACAACCATATGGTTATATCTCTGGATGCAGAAAAGGCGTTCGATAAAATCCAGTACCCATTTATGATAAAAATCCTGCAGGAACTGGGATTCCAAGGAACATTCCTGAATATAATAAAGGCAGTTTATGACAAACCAACAGCAAGCATCATTCTAAATCTTGTAAACTAAAGCCATTCCTTTGAAAATCAGGAGCAAGATTGGGATGTCTGCTCTCTTCCTTTCTCTTTAACATTCCTAGCCAGAGCAATTAGGCAAGAAGAAAACAAAAAGGGGATCCAAATAGGAAAAGATGAAGTTAAGCTTTCTCTCTTTGCAGATTACATGATCCTATACCTAACGAACACCATAGAATCTACTCCCTAGCTACTAGAGCAGATCCAAAACTTTGGCAAAGTTGCAGGATATAAAATAAACCCTCGAAAATCAACAGCCTATCTATATGCTAATAACACGAAGACAGAGGCTGAAATCAGGAAAGCAACTCCCTTTGCAATAGTCTCAAAAACATAAAATACCTAGAAATAACCTTAACCAAAGAAGTGAAAGACCTCTATGATTAGAACTTTAAAAGCATAAAAAACAAAATTAAGGCTAATTAGTACAGGTTTAGGCAAGTCATAGCAGAGCATCACAGGGCCCAATTGCTATATCTTTATGAACATATAAGATGATGCTAAATGAAATGAACTCCATGTTATGGAAACTGTTGTAACTACTTTCAACGTCCTATGTGTATCTGTAGCTTCTATTATTGATGATGTTCTTGTATCACCTTCCTGTGGTTGTACCTACACTATCTCTGTAATCTTATCTGCGTATATTGGAAACCGTGTATACTGGTATTGGAAATAGGGAATTGAAAGGGAATACCAAATTTGTGAGACACAGGGTAAAAAAAGACAAACAACTACTTGCAACTACTTGCAAAACTGTTTGGTGTAAGTGAACTGAACATCTCTGTCGGGGGGCGGGGTAAGGGAAAGGGGGAGGAGGGGGGCGTATGAGGGACAAGGTAACAAACTGTACAAGAAATGTATCCAGTGCCTAAAATATGAAACTGTAACCTTTCTGTACATCAGTTTGATAATAAAAATTTGAAAAAAAGTAAAAAGAACTAAGGAAATGGAATAACCTCCTATGCTCCTGGATTGGGGAGATTAATATAGTCAAAATGGCAATATTGCCAAAAGCTATCTACAAATTCCATGCAATACCCACTAATGTCCCAACACCATTTTTTAATGAAATTGAGGAAGCAATCCAGAAATTAATACGGAAAAATAAAAGACCCCCGACTAGCAAAAACAATCCTAAGCAGAAAGAACAGTGCCAGAGGAATTACAATACCAAACATCAAGCTGTATTATAAAGCTATAGCTATAAAAACAGCTTGGAATTGGCAATGGAACAGGCCTGAAGACCAATGGAACAGAATTGAAGATCCAGCAGTGAACACACAAAACTATGCCCCCTTAATCTTTGATAGAGGAGCTAAAAAAATACGATGGAAGAAAGATAGCTTCTTTAACAAATGGTGATGGCAAAACTGGTTCAACACCCACAACAAAGCAAAACTAGATCCTTATATATCATCCTGCACCAAAATCAATTCCACATGGATCAAAGGTCTTGAAATTATAACAGATACCTTGAAAGCACTAAAAGAAGTAGGAGAAACACTTGGGCTCCTTGGCACAGGACAGACCTTCCTTAACAAAGAGCCATAAATGCTACAAATAAAAAAAAGGATGAGCAAATGGGATTGCATCAAATTGCTGAGCTTCTGCAGGGCAAAGGACATAGCTCACAAGATGAATGGAAAGCCTACAGATTGGGAAAAAATCTGTATCAGCCATACAATGAACAAAGACCTCCTATCTAAAATATATGCAGAACTACAAAAAATTAAATTCCTCCAAAACAAAACCGCAAAGAACCAACATCCCCCTCAACAAGTGGGCTAAAGACTTACAAAGAGACTTCTCTGATGAGGAAATGAGAATAGCCAAGAGACATATGTAAAAGTGCTCTACATCTCTGGCCATAAAAGAAATGCAAATCAAAACAACATTGAGATTCCATCTCACCCCAGTAAGAATGACCTATACCAAGAAAACTAACAATAATAAAAGTTGGAGGGGATATGGACAAAAGGGAACCCTACTTCATCGTTGGTGGGAATGTAAACTTGTTCAGCCACTCTGGCAAGTGGTATGGAGATTTCTCAGAAGGTAAACAGAGAGCTCCCTTATGATCCAGCAGCCCCACATTTGGCATCTACCCAAAGACCACAGAGAAGAACACACAAAAGCCACCAGCACAACAATATTCATCACGGCTCAATTTGGCATATCTAAAATATGGATCCCACCCAGTAACGCTCAGTAGATGAATGCATCAGGAAAATGTGGTACATATACACAAAGGAATTTTATACCTCTGTCTCAAAGAATGACATTGCCGCATTTGTAAGGAAATGAAAGGACTTGGAAAAAAATTATCCTAAGTGAAGTGAGCCAGACCCAAAGAAACATGGATTCTATGCTCTCCCTCATAGGGAATAGTTAGCTCAGGTTTAGGCTAGTCACAGCAGAGGATCACAAGAGCCCAATAGCAATACTCTTATGAACACATAAGATGAGGCTAAGTGAAACAACCTCCATTTTATGAAAACAACTGTTATATCACTGCTGTAATTACTTTCAACATGCCATGTGTAACTGTAGCTTCTATTGTTGATGATGCTCTTGTATCCCCTTCCTGCGGTTTTACCTGCACTATCAGTTTATCTTATTTGAGTACTTTGGAAACTGTATATACTGGTATTAGAATTAGGAAAGTGAAAGGGAATACCAAAACCGAGAGACACAGGATAAAAAGACAAACGACCCCAAAGGCAATGCTTTCAAAACTGTTTGGTGTAAGCCAAGTGAACAACTCTTGGGGGGAGAGGGGTAGGGGGAGGGGGAGGGTAAATGAGGGAGGAGGTAACAAACAGTATAAGAAATGTATCCAATGCCTAACATATGCAACTGTAACCTCTCTGTACATCACTTTGACAATAAATAAGAAAAAAAATGTTTTTCCTATGAGGAAAACCATACAGTCTATGTTTCTTTAGGTCTGGCTCACTTCACTTAGTAAATTTTTTTGGAATAATTAGTACATGTTTAGGCTAGTCAAAGCAGAAGACATAATAGCCCAATAGCTATGCCCTTATGGACACTTAAGATGATGCTAAGTGAAATGAGCTCCATGTTATGGAAACAAGTGGTATATCATTATTGTAATTATTTTCAACATGCCATATGAATCCGTACCCTTTTTATTTTCTCTCGTATTCCCTTCCTGTGGTTTTACCCCCACTATCACTCTATCTCATCTGAGTACCCTGGATACTGTATATACGTGTATTAGAACTAGGGAAGAGAAAGTGAATATCAAAATCAATAGACAAAGGATAAAAAGACAAACAACTCCAAACACAATACTCACAAAACCATTTGGTGTAAACCAACCGTACAACTCGTGGGTGGAAGGGGAAGCAGGAGGGAAGAGGTAGGCATGTGGAGGGGAGCAGGAGCTAACATGTTTGACAAGAAATGTACTCACTGCATTATATATGAAACTGTAACCCCTCTGTACTTCACTTTGACAATAAAGGAGAAAAAAGACAATAAATATTTTTTAATGATTTTGAAACACCTAACATTTATTAGAGTTATGACATATAATGCTTAAGATTCTCATGTTAAAAACTAACATTTAGAATCAACATTCTCTTTCTCTGGCAATAGGAAAACTACCAACACATACACTGTTTGTGAATAAAGGTAAACATTTCCCTCAAAGAACTGCTAATCACCATACATTTCCTTTCTTCCTTCCTGTTATTTACTTCAGCCATTCTCTGGCCATAATCTGAATGAAACCAGCCAAAAGGTACAGACACTGAGGCAGGTAGGGACAGATAGCATGAACACACCAAGGTGGCTGAGGCCTGAGCTATTTTGGATACTATAACCTCAACATTAGGCACAGGTAGTGAGAGAGGAAGAGAGAGATTGGGAAAAGTAGAAGCCAAATGGCTGCTAGGTATAAAAATCTAGAGAAGTGTGGACTCAAGACAGTTGTCAGAAGCTGCAACACAAAAATGAATAAGATGGAAATTAGATGGGATGTTCAAGGAAATAACCAAACGAGAACATACAACAAACTAAGTCAAAGCTAGGACAGCGAAAAGAGTAGCGCAAAATTCGGGAGGTGGCAAATATGGCCTGCGTTTATTAAAAAAAAAATAGCTTCTCCACATGCACAAACATCTTTCCAGCCTTCCTTCTCTCTCTACACATAGAATAAGCATTCCCTCCTCTGCAGCTTTTGCTAGCAAGAGACACATGATCTTTTTGTTAGATTATGAAACAAATACCAGTGATGAGCCAAAAACTTAAATATAGTAAAAGAGTTGGGACAGCACTGTGTTCACTCTGTGAGAAATATCCAATAGGAATGTGCAGTGTCTTTATTCAACAACAGTTCTTTATTCGAATCACAAAGATTATGATTAAAGCATGTCTTTAACCCTCTCATATCTTGCTATCCTATTTATTCTTGTGTTATACATTTACAATGACCACTCTTAGGAATCTAGAAAGTTCTGAGGAAGTACTGGGGGAGGGAGGTGGTGCTTATCATTACTTCCCAAAGCATAAGAGTGAAAAACAGCAGCTCATCAAGTGGGGGCAAGGGGAGAGCAGGAGACAAATGAAGGGGAAGGGGGGAAATGTAGTCAAGAATTCATTGTACATACTACAAAAGTAAGAAAACGGAAGGGGTGGGCAGAGGAAGGTGGGGCAAGAATGTTGAAAGGGGTGAGGTGGGTTAAGATGGGCCATATTCATAAACTGCTTTGTCAAATGGCAACTCCTTTGCACAAATACTTAAAGATAGTTTTTCTAAGAACTTAGAAGCTCTTCCCTTCACAGTAGTAGGACAAATTATTAGTTCCTACGCACAGGGACTAGAGTCTTTCAGGTCATTTGTGTTTTGGTGGGGTTTTGGTTTTTGAGCCAGCACTGAAAATTGAACTCAGAGACTGGGCTATGTCCCTTAGCTTTGTCACTCCATGCTGGCATGCTACCCCATGAGAAATAGCGCCATTTCTGGTACTTTGGTGGTTCATGGAGGATGGATGTCATGGACTTCCCTGCCCAGGGCGGGTTTCAAAGCACAATCCTCCAATCTCATGAGGATCTGGGATTACAGGCCTGAGCCACAGGCTCCAGTTTCTAATGAGCTTTGTTCATCAAAAAAGTGGTAGTATAATTTTAAGGTTCACAGACATTAGTGCTACCTTTGGATCCTATCATATAAAGCCCCAAAGACCTGTCCTTTAAATAACTAATCAAATAAAAAATCAACAATTGTCTTACGATTAAATAATCATAAGATAGGAAAATAGAGACAAAATAATCATTATTAATATAAACATAAAAATGAAAAAAGCTTACCAAAGAGTTGATTCCTATATAGTTTAAGACTATAGGGAAAGTAAGCTGGAAGCCAGTGGCTGTAGCCAGTAATCCTAGCTATTCAGGAGGCTGAGATCTGAGGATCGAGGTTCTAACCCAGCCTGGACAGGAAAAATCTGTGAGACTCTTCTCTTCAATTAACCACCAAAAAGCTGGAAGTGGAGCTATTGCTCAAGTGACAGAGTGCTAGCCTTAAGCAAAAAAAGCTCAGGGACTGTGTCCAAGCCTGAGTTCAAACCCCGGGAACAGCAAAAATATAGGTAGGTAGGTAGGTAGATAGATAGATAGATAGATAGATAGATAGATAGAGAGATAGATAGATAGATAGAGTTTGTGTTGCAATGGAAAACCATGCACTCTACATCACTCTCTTCCTAATTCATTCCATTACTATGTAACAGGATAAATAGCAGAGAATAGCAAAGGAAAATAAATATTTGTTAATTGGCGATGTCTTTCTTGCTATAGTCATATAGTTTCTTTCGAAGTGCAATTGGCTTCTCTTTCTCACTTGGAAAAATCCACTTTGACTCTATTTACATATTCCATTTCAATTACTTCTGAACTAAACAAACAAAAAAACCAATATTTCAGTCTTACAATTCTTCTTTGAACCATTATCGAATCGTAATAGTTACTTCTTTGGTAATTAAAATAACACATAGTCACTTGGCCTCTGTATACTTCCATGCCATCATGACTGGTCATGATTTCACTTAAGAAAATGATCCCTTAATAGAAACAACATGTCACTTTATGGGATGTGGGAGGTGATTTGCTATGGGTCATGAACATCCCTCTGCTCCACAATAGATTGAATACTAAGTGCAGGCCCTGGAAAGGCAGGGCCCTGCCACCTGAGTCCCATATGCATAAGTTCCATGCTGAGGGAAAGTCAGGTCAAACAACACCAATGCAATGGAAGGAAACCAGAGTTTAGATTCCTGCTACAGAATTGCAAAGCAGAGTACAGGAGAGGGACCTGACTAGAATGAGGGTTGTTTGGGAGAGTGCACCTTCTAGTTCGTTCTTCTATACATGGATGGCCACAACATGAAGCCCACTGGGGTAATGTGTGCTCCATGAAAGCCTGGTGGAGTCACATTTCTACATCTACTCTTAAGTTTCCTGTATTTACTCTTGAGTTTCAACCATTCTTAATCTTCTCATCATATCCCATAAATGTGAAAGCAGTGTGAAGCTTTAAAATGCTAGTTGCACATGATTACAATTAAACAATGTGGAGACTCCTAAGAAAAGGGAAATGATGAGGAAGGGAGACATGATGCGTGTAAGAATTCTTTGTGACTGATTATAAAATTCTTTTTTCTGGGATTTCTGCTTCAAGACTGATGGTAGAAGAAAAGGTTTTCCTGCTTTAAAAAAAAGGTGTAAAAGAATAAAATGTCCTAGACTTCTTAATCCAAAGATACCTTGTGTTATAAAAATTAGACATTTTCATATTCATAAAATGGTAACATAAATTTTATTACCACACCAGCACTTCATTTATTCCTAGCCTGATTTCCAGACTAATCTCAATAGTCAAGAAAATGTCTCAAAAGTAGCTGAAATTTAGGGCATTGAATAATGTTGCACAGAAGAAAAGCATATACAAGAACATAAAAAGCTATGGTTTCTTCACTGATGTAATTTCACAATGTTAGAGTTTTTCTTTTATTAAAAACTACCAGTTGCAAAGACATGACTGGAAAGTTCAGGCACATGGGTCCACCTTCCTGCCTCAGGTCCTGGGCAACTACCAGACAATCTGCAAGGTTAGGAGATAAAGTCACAAATACAGTGTGTTTGGCTAAATATTTTTAATAGATTATAATACATCTGTTTGGCTCAAATAAATTATCCAGCCTTATTTGGTCCACTTTCCCATTTCATGGTTGGCTGATCATTGACTTCTCTCAGAAAGCAAAGCAATGAAAAAAAGGGGAAAAAAGAAGAAAAATGAAAAAAGGAGGAGGAAGGAAGGAAGGGGGCCTGAGGAGGAGGACAGAGGACAGAGGAGCAAAATTCAGGAAGTCAGGAAATCAGGTACTGATGGCCTATGCCTACAATCCTAGCTATTGAGAAATGAGATCTGAGGATCACAGTTCAAAGCAAGCCTGGGCAGGAAAAGTCCACAAGACACTTAGCTCCAACCACCAGATAGTTCAGAGTAGAGCTGAGTGCCAGCCTTGAGCAAAAGAAGCTCAGTGCCCAGGCCCTGAGTTCAAGCCCCAGGTCTGTCAAAACAAAAAGTCATTTTTATGTTCCAGACTTCCTTGAAGCCCATAGTTTGAAACAATATACGGAAGGGAAAACTATCACTCACCAAAGCTCAATAGCTTGTAGAGCTGCTGTGTCATTCTATTGCATGTCCTACTAGACACGTATAAAATGTGCTTTGCTTGGCCAAAGAGCTATCCACAACTCCCTGCTCAAACACCTGATGACAGTGGACATTCATTTCAATGGGAACAAGATAGTCTTTCAATTTTCCTTCTGTTGTACTCGTTACAATGTGGCCAGATTTACATTCTCTCTGTGAAATGCATTGGATTTCTCAGTCAATATTGGCTACAATATTAGTAATTTCTCAAGATATTTCCTGTCATTTAAATGCAGACACAAAACTCACAGTCTCCTCATGGTGTCCATTTCAGTTTCAACATAGAACCATCATCATTTTACCAAAGACCAACTTTCTTACAGCATAGTTTCTATAAATAATGCACAAATAAATAATCTGCATATGCAAATTCAACCAATTACAGATTGTACATCTTTAAGGGAAAAGCAGTGCATCTGTACTAAAACACATTCAGACTGTTTTCTTGTCATAATGCCCTATATTATGGTATAAAACCTAGTTACACATTATTTCAATTATATTACTTACTGTAAGCAATCTAGAGAAGACAAAGTATATGAAGGATGTTTGTAGTTTATATGCAAATATTATACTGTTTTATATCAAAAGAACTTCATTAGCCACATGGGTTGTAGAGCCAACCCACTTCAGATACTAAGGGACATTTTAAATTGGGGGAAAGTTATGTTGCAGATACTATTTTGCCAGCTAAACATTAACTGCTCAACAAAACTCTAGTGTTAACAATAACTATATTAAAAAGTTAATGGCAGCAGCAACTTGTTGACAAGACTCTATGTGCGTCTGTGTGAAGAATAAAAGCTCAAAGGAGCAAGGTGCCAGTGGCTCATGTCTGTAATCCTCAAGAGAAGGATTTCTGAGAATCAAGGTTCAAAGAAAACATGCACCAGAAAGTCTCTTATCTACAATTAATCACCAAAAAATCAGGAAACAGAGCTGTGGTTCAAGTGGTAGACCACTATCCTTGGGTGCAAAGGCTAAAGGATAGCACTCAGGACCTGAGTACAAGCCCTGATGCAGGCACCAAAAAGTAAAAAAGCTCAAAGAAAAATGAAAAAAAATGCACAGAAACATGTCAAAAACTGGGATGACTTAAAGGCTTTAAAAAAATCTCAGACTTTAAGGCAGATGGATGGGGTGAGAGATGTTGATGTTTGTGATGTATGATATCACAGTGGGTTACATTGTGCATTTCCCCAACTTCCTAGTGCTAACAGATTAAGGAATATGTTCCTCACTTTCAGGGAGGAACATTGAGCTCTTTGGGAAGAAAAGGGAGAAGGAAGAGGAGGAAAAAAGGTGAGAAAAGTGGGAGAACAGGCGAGAGGAACCGATAAGAAAGAAGACTATCTAGACTTATATTCTGACTTCCAGTTATACCATAATGTACAAGCCAGAGCTTGCTACAATTGACTCAATTAGAGTAAATATGATCATTGTATTTTATAACGTGTGAATATATTTTAAATAGAAGAATTAAAGCTTCATATCCATAATGAAGACCAGAACGCCTATAAATTGAAATTATAATTTTTTTTTTTTTACATTTTAGGTGTCAAAGCCTATAAGTATGCCCTTATAACAAAAACTGCATGAATCTAGTGATCAATGTAAGGAACACATTATGAAGGGAAATGAATACATTTCAACTACCATTCATGAAGAGAATAAGGCCTTCAACTGAAGAGGCAGTGACATCTCCTGATGCAATGACGTCAGAAGTGTCATCGCATTTCCAAATTATGCCGTACTCATAGAAATTCCAAATTTTGGGGGAAGAAGTTCCACAGTAAGTTTAATGACAGTATTAATTCCACTTATTCTAGCTGTTGGAATACTAGCCCAAAGTTCATGGCTGTGCCTCTATCTACTATACACAAGGGCAACATTTACTGCATTTCAGGTATCTTAGAGCTGATGGGTTGGAGAAACAATTTTCTTTCTCTCCTGATTTTGTCCATCACCAAGGAAGACAAGGGATAGCTCGCAATTCAATTGGGAAGAAACTGGTGGAGCAGTGAACTCCTATTTAGCTCAGTTCCTCCTATCTACATGTAAGAATCACCACTGTTAACACAAATTGGGGAGGGATGGGGGCATTGTGAAATTCCATGGCACTTTAAACCACCCCACCAAACTTCACCCATCTTGGCAAGCCAGGTTAGGTAGCAATGCTTCTAGGTGTAGCCAGTCATATCCTGGGTTTCAGGTTTCAGCCTGCAGCTCAGAGTCATCCATACACAGTTTTCACATTCTCCACTTCCACCAAACCACCCCAGATAGTCTCTAACGTGGTAAGGAGGGCACCCAAACAGTTTTTCATGATAGGTCTTGGATGGCTTCCATTTGGGTCATGTCACAGAGTTGATTTTACACCCTTACAAAGCAATCAGAAGCAGAGCAGACTGTGGCCTTGAAAGAACGCTTGCTCCCACACATCGAATAAGCTACAGTGAATTGAAACTTCATATAGTATTGGTATCCTTTTACATAATTACCAACGGAATTACTACAGTGAGAAAAGGAAAGGGAGCCAGACATCGTGGCACACTTCTGTTTCCCACATACTGGGGAACAGAGGTAGGGAGGATCACAGTCTTGAGTCCACCTGATCAAATGCAAAGCAGGGGAGGGAGGGGAGGAGGAGGTAAAGGGGAAGAAGGGTGAAAAGGGCAGAGGAAAAGGGACAAAGGGGGAAGAGATAGAGGAAGGGGAGGGCTGGCCAGCCCAAAAGACTATCCAAAGATAACTCAAAAGCCAAAATAAAAAAAAAGGAACTGGAGGAGTGGTTTAAATGAAGCAAGGAAAATGCCTCAAGTTCCAAGCCAAGCATCACAGAGCAAGAATTGGAAGAATTAGCTTCTTCATTTGTAAACAAGGCAGACAAAAGAGAAGAAACAAGAACACCCCTTCAAAAGGCAACTTGTCCTTGTCCACTCTCAGCAGAAAAGTCACTGAGCATGTCATGTCCAGGCTGTTGGATTCATTAGTCCTGAGAAAGACTTACTGGGGACATTCGTGGGGGCACCCTCATCACTGTGCCCTGTTCTGTGTCACAGGAAGTGGAGAATATCTGCCATTTTCATTTCCATAACATTCACCATCTCAAGTTGCTTATTCAAGTTGCTTAAGGTAAAACTGTTTCTGTTCTCTGTATCATTGAAAATGTATACAGCAAGACATGGAGTTTTATATGCTCAAGTCAACGGGATTAGCAAAGGAACACAAAGGCTCTGACACCAGGGGGAAGAGTGCTCTATCTCAAGGCAAGCATGAACATTTACTTTCATCACCATACTGGGGCGTCCTCAATCCATCACCAGGATCTGTACTGCTCCCACTTGGGAATGAGGGGTACTTGCGCTTGTTGGCATTTACTCCCACTTTGTAAATAGTCATTTCATAAGTATAGAGGACACCTTAAGAAGTATCTACTTTCTATGTATGCTCATACTAGGGCTTGAACTCAGGGCCTGGGCATTGCCCCTTAACTTTTTCGCTCAAGGCTGGCTTTCTATCACTTGAGCCACAGCTCTACTTTGGCTTTTTGGTGGCTATTGAAGGTGAGAGACTCATGGAAGTTCCTGCCTAGGCTGGCTTTGAATCTCAACCTTCAGATTGCAATCTCCTAAGAAGCTAGAATTATAACTGCGAGCCACCACCAGATGGCTTTAGTCTCACTTTTTACCTGTAGCTGTTAAACACTCCACACAAGAAGTTCTCAACTTTAATCTCACTATTCATAGAATAGAATAGACTATCATCATATAGAATAGGCTGTCCATTCTATATTAAAAATCATGTTTAGAAAGTGGCTCAGGTAGTAGAGCTGAAGAGCTCAGGGACAGAGCCCAGGCCCAGAGTTCAAGCCCCATGACCAAGAAAAAAAATATCATGTTTCTTTCATTTGGAATATCAGCAGATCAGCTACCAGTGTACCTTTATCTACCTATCCATCAATTCTTAGAAATTCAAAAGGCAACCAACAAACTTTGTATGCATTCCTACAGATTTTCTCAGGAGCCATATTTTCTTCTATTATGAATTTCTGAAACATAAGTATAGTTTTCTTTCTCTACCACCAAACCATTTAAACAACTTCCCATATTGTAAAAATTGCATAGATTTAGGTTATATGCTCCAAAATGTACTCCTCTTGATTTTGCTTATCCCACATGGAAAGTCCTTTTCAAATTAATATTTGGTGTCATCTTCATGGAACTAGAAACTCCATGAGGATACAGGGCAAGTCTGCCTTATTTGCGCCCCCCCCCCAAAAAAAAAATCCCCAAATCTGGTACTGTTTAGAATTTATGCTAGGTAGAGAATTGACTAAGATGCTAAGTCGTTATTGCCCAGCTCTTACTTACAATGATATGACCAGTTTGTAAAAATCCATATGTGGAAATGATTTGCACAAGATTGTGTAACATGTTAATGAAACAGCCAAGGTGGCTTTCTTCATTTCCTATTCTTCATGGATGACACCACAGAGGTTCTTATACCTGTTTGCATTTCCTTAGCCTCAGGTCCTCAGCTCCTCCCACTAGCCCCCAGATCCACCCATACCTAATGAGCCACTCCTACTCACTACCTATCTACTTCCCCTTTACCCCCAGAGAGAGAAGCTGCCACCTGGATAAGGTGCAGACACCATGTAGCTCCCTCTCCCATGGGAACTATGGCCCCACTGATAAACCTCCTTTTGAACCTTCTTCTCCTGTCTGTGATGATCTCTGCATGGTCCTCTGGGATGGCCGGGACCTATCTTTTCAACACCTAATAGGCTGAGGAGGCCAATGGTACTGATGAATGAGTTCTTATCACTTGAATGGTGTATCCATTCCCATCGTTCTTCATTGGCTGGACAGAGAAACCTTTGTGTAAATATGCCTGCTTTATGCATACTTCATGGAAGATCCAAAGAACACAACCTGAAGTAGAATTCTGTAGCCATACTGAAGAGCCAAGTTACTCTCTTAGAGACAGTCAGGTATGACAGGGATCAAGCCACAAATAGCAGCTGTTATTTCCTTGTCTCTGCCATTGCTAACGCAAATCTGCTAAACATAGCTTTGATGAATTATTTGGGGTTCTTAAAAGCAAATTTTCTTTTGGCTTTCTAGAGCATCTCTTGATCTTACAAAAAAGGTAAATATACCTTTCTACTGAGGACAAAGATGATATAATAATGACTGTCCAACTTTATGTTATAAATATCACTGTATAAATAAAACTGATTTGAATAGGTCTACGAGTCAGATGGAGAAGACACTCATTTTGGTAAACATCTCATATTGAAGCTGTAAAGACACTCTTTACTAAGTCCATGCCCATTAAATCCAAATCTTTCTACCCGGTATGCTTCAGTCTAAATGGTCTGTTTCCCCTGTCATTTTGGTGAACACTTTGGAGACAAAACTAGGTATCATGAAAAACCCCAAATTCCACTGCTACAACACCAAGAGATACTGACAGGCAAGATTATCTTTATAAATGACCTACAGATGTTTAACTAACCGCCATGTACATTAGCTTTAGGTTCTGAGCAACTTTTGCAACATTTCGCACTTGTTCCTCTGTGGAGCAGAGGAAGGAATGTAAGAAAAATACTAGTGAACTGTGGGAGCAGCTTTAGTGGTAAGAGAATTTGCCTAGTCTTTCTGAGAAACTTACCAAAAAAAAAAACCAACACAAAAAAACAAAAGTATTATTTAAGCTCTAAACACTAATATGCCAAACAAATTACATAAATCATACAATGGAGAAGGAATTTCTAGTCTTTTGTTTCCTGGTGAAAAAATGAAGTGCATTCATTTGATCACAGTCACACCATTATTTAGTATCAGATCTAGGATTCCAGCTCTAAGATTGCAGTCTAGACATATCCAGCTCATTCTGGATTCCTTATTAGGCTTCTAGCTCTGGAGTCCCTCTGCCCAGGGGACAAATCCTAAGATTGCTAGTACTTAAAACTCTCCTAGTTATAGAAAGTAAATCACAAAGAGCCTCTCCTACTGTGAGAAGCCATTCAATAAATCGTCCTCAAAGCCTTCCCACAGAGGCTACCTGGGAAAACCCCAATAAGACCTGAGTTCTAGCAGAAGCCATCAGTGAGTACAAACAACACAACTTTGCTTCTTTGCTACCGACCCTTGTCTCTGAGACTCAGCCTGTCATCAAGAGTGTCAACTTCAATTGATGGGCATGTGTCCCCAGGAACTGAGTTGAGGTCACACTTGTCTCACTCTGTCCTGGAAACAGATGTCTGGGTGACAAGTCTTAGTCACACATGGCGAACAGAGGTTCCAGCAAAATCAGGTGGGAAGTGCCGTATCTTCTTTCTAAGCCTTTTTGGCCAGCCACCTCATTCCCTAAGATAATCCTGCATCAGCTGGTTTTCTCCAGAATCTTTTACTTTTAACACAAAGCCTGCGTTTGGGTGATGTCTTGTTATTGGACAAGCAGAACTGAGTTTATTTCTGTAACTCACCAAAAACCCCATCTGGTTCTCTGTGTTTGAATGTGCCCCTTCAGAGTTCCCTCCCAAGGAGCCAGGTAAAAACTGATGTAATGCAGAATTCTAGTGGTGGCAAGAAGGAAAGCAGGTGATAGAGCAACCAAAAAACAACAACCCAAGAGAATTGCTGTTTATTATTCATTTATCACATTAAGATGGAAAAACAGGCCTGGGAATATGGCCTAGTGGCAAGAAGCTCTCTGTTCGATTCCCCAGCACCACATATATGGAAAACGGCCAGAAGGGGCGCTGTGGCTCAGGTGGCAGAGTGCTAGCCTTGAGCGGGAAGAAGCCAGGGACAGTGCTCAGGCCCTGAGTCCAAGGCCCAGGACTGACCAAAAAAAAGCAAGATGGAAAAACAAAGTCTGTAATAATCATCCCAGGGAATATACAGCAAACTCTTAAGGATAATAGCTTTCTCCCAGATGACAAGAGTTCAATAACTGGCCTACATGAAGCATCATAAAAACAATAGTATCTCCTCTGGAAATAGAACTCAGTGTGGTCACTTTTCAACATTTTACCAAGTTTGTTATGAATCTTCCAAATTAAATTTAAGCTCCCCACATACAAACATCCCGTGTACTGGATTTTTTTGTATATTCAAAAGATGCTCTTTCCTACCAGGTGTGATTTGTAAATTCCTATACCTACCCTACCCACTGTCGGGGGAATTAACATCATCCCTATGGGGCAGGGGCAGCTGTGATTTCATTCATGTGCTGGAAAAGTTCTTCCCTTGAATATCTTACTTCTGAGGTCTTTCTCAACTACTCAGGATGAAACACACAATGTCAAACATCCACACTTTGTCTTCTCATCAAAAGTCTTCAATGAAAAATAATATATCTCAAAGATGGTCAAATACAAATACTAAATACAAACACAAATACTAAAAGCTTTTATGCTGTATAACCTGAAAATTGAAAAGTCTAAACTGTGCCTGAACTAGTTATCATGAGACAAAAACCAACCTCAAACTGTAAGAAATTACAGGCAGTAGTCCTTTTTATCCCCAGTCCCGGGGCTTGGACTCAGGGTCTTGGGTGCTATCCCTGAGCCTCTCTGTGCTCAAGGCTAGCGTTCTACCAATTGAGCCACAGTGCCTTTTCCAGCTTTTTCTTAGTTTGTTGGAGATAAGAGTCTCATAGACTTTGCTGACTAGGCTGGCTTTGAACTGCAATTCTCAGATCTCCACCTACTGAGTAGCCAGGATTACAGGCGTGAGCCAGCAGTGAACAGCAGCCGCAAAGTTTTTCACAGTCACCTGCAGCTTAATCATAACTGGGGCGTATTCTAAGGGCTGTGCTGTTGCCATCCCACTGCTGAGCAAACATCACACAGCTCACTCTCACAAACTAAGCTGGCTATGACATCACTAGCTTACACAATCTTAGGGGGCCACTGTTATATTTGTGACCTGTCATGGATTGAAGTGTCATTATGAAGCACATGACTACATTGAAATGAGCTCTTCCATATGAGAGAAAAAGACTCATTTTCCATGCATAAGGATGAAAGAAACTAGAATGTTCATAAATACATTCACCATGTTTATCTAAAGAACATCTTGAGATTCATGGGAGTTTTGATGCCTTATATAATATTGTATCCACTAAATGCCTTCCCCTGGCCATATTCCAAGAGCTTTTAAATTGTTAGGTCTACAGACAACTACCAAGGCTCAGAAGTCTGTGAATGAAGATTTAATCATTCGGGGGGGGGGGGTGCTCATTCACTACCGTTTCGGTTCTATCCTTCTAATACACACTGTCACTATGGTTTCTTATAACTACACAGAAAAATGGACAACATGGAAGAATATTTCTGGCAAGGTACTGAGAACAAAATAAAGAACTAATTTCCTTTAGTCTTCATTTTTACCTACAGGTTAGATCACTTGCAAATATAATTACCACAAACAACTCTGCACTATTATAACATTAGATACCAGGGCTTCACAGCTATTCAGACCATGTTCACCACAAACACTGAAGTTATTTAATAAAATTGAAGATGACTTTTCAATGTGGGACACTAAGAACTTTGTATATCCCCTTGCCTATATTTTTCATGGTGATTGCTTTTTTTTTCCCCTCACAGACACTGGTATGCTGCTTAAAATAATATTTGTGGCTTTACTCACCATCTGTCAAAGGGAGACATTTTGATTTTCTTAAAGCAAGTTGGTTCTGCATTCTTTCTCTGTTACTGTTACAGGTAGACCTGACAGGCATATGATCTTTTGTTTGCAAACCCTCTCCTCTAGATGGAACCTAGTTAAGTAAGTTTCATTTTTTACCAGCTGGACAGTTGCACTCAGAAGGTGTTTCTCTTGTGATTCTTAGTTTAGCCATGTGTTTGTAGGATTCCTGTAGGAAAAGAAGACATATTAAGAGCTAGCAGTAGTATTCCAGTTCTGTGAGTTCTTCAGGGACTCTTCCTCTGTGGCTGTTAATAATGTTTGATAGCCTGCACAAACAGCATTTATGTAAGTGCATGGATCTTAGGCAATGCTAACAATACTCAAGACATAGTTTTGTTTTTAATTTAAAAAGCAAATTACCATTGACATAGATTGATAGATTTGGGTAACACCTTTCTTCATTATTCAACTATCACCACCCTCTCCCTGCACAGCCAAGGCAAAACCCCGGCACTAACAAAGCAGCTCATGGCAATGTGTGTCCTATCAATAACAGCCAATGTTGTAGACATACTTTATCACATTCGGGCTGCAACTACTGCATCTCTCCACTGGCAGAAAAACTACCCTCTCCCTACTAGAGTCTAAGTCATCTTTAAAGGAATCCCTTTCAATTCTCCATTCATCAATATCTGAGCACAACCTCTGTTAACTCTCCCCCTCCAAAAAAACAAAGAAAAACTTTTTTTTCCCAATTTTTAAAACATTTAATATGAAAAGAATACCGAGTTAAATGAATTTTTAAATCTATGGGCTTATTTCACTTTTAAGAGTGCTTACCATTCTCTATTGAAAAAGCCAAACCTTATCAAATGAAAAACAGATGTGAGCATTACAATGAATATTCTCCATACAACTGAGAATGCTGACAGCCCAGGCTCCACAAAACTAAACAGCCGGGCAAAGCCCCTACTGCCATTGCAACATGCAATCCTTAAGGAAGACAGAGGGAAGATCCTACACACAGACTTGGAGAGAAACCAAGGAAGGGACTTGAATAAATAGATACCACAGAGGCTCACATATCCCAAATTAACTGTATAACCAGTAAGGGTGGATCCTGCAGACTGACTGAACCTGTGCAAAATTCTATCCACATGCAACTCCCCCTCGCGCAAGGCCCAGCCTCACACACCTGATCCAGAAGTCGCTCCACACAAGTACTATGATCTTCAGCTGATCCGCCTTCTCGGGCAGCAGGGGAACGGAGGGCGCCCCTTTAGCAGATTTCAGGGTGAGGATCCTCGCCTGAAGGTCGTTGGTTTTCACCCCAAGTTACAGACAAGAAATCACAGCCACCCCGGAGAGGAGGGTCGCCAGGGTGGTGCACAGGGGCATGGCACAGGTGCAATGCTGCCTGGAGGGGCTGGGTTCTTCAGATCCAGCCTCTCGCCCTGCTCCCTTCCCCGCAGGCTTCTTCACCAGCATGGTAGAGGGGGGTCCTCTGGCCACCTTCTACCTCCTGCCAAACCAACTGGCCAGAGGAGAAGCGACATGTCCTACAAAGTTCAGTCCTGGCGGCTGCACAAGTAGTTGGCAGAGTGGGTGCCAGGCAGGCATGGTGAGGGAACTGTATGGGCCTCAGCATGGGACCCGCTGGCAAGGACCATCCTCAGCCTGTGGCTCTCCTCCCAGCTGGGAGCAAAACAAACAAAAATAAATAATGCTCTCCTCTGCACTCCTCTGAGCTCCTCTGCTCTCCTATGCTCTCCTCCTCTGCTCTCCTTTTCGCCTCTCCTGCTCCTCTGCTCTCCACCTCCTCTTCTGTCTTCCTCCTCTGCTCTCCTCCTCCTCTGCTCTCCTCCTCCTCCTCAATTGGATGATAAACTTGGCTTCAGGTGTGTTAGGGAGATAGAAGTGTAAAGGTAGAAGAGGGAAATGGGTTTCAAATGTACCCTAAGTGCATCAAGTATTGAAAATGAGTACTTCATTTGTGGCTCTGCAGCAATCTAACATGTCCTCGGACCCTGTTCATGCCAATAAGATAGAGGAGAGTTGTGTGACAGATCTCTGGTCTTGCAGGCTTTAGGTTGTAACAGAAAGGAGAACTAGATGGTTCTGAATGTTTATTCAAGGTCCATCCACCCACTTCCTCACTTTCAGCCCTCCCATTATGTTCCTAAGCTTCAAGGAAATAAGTTTTTCTGTTCTCTCACCTGATCCACTCCATTCCCCCCATGTACGGTCCAGTGCCAGGTGCTAGCAAGATCAACAGGGAGCAAAGTGTGGGTACTGTTCATTGGGAGCTGCATCCTTGCTGTGTTGGCTGTTCCCTCTGGAAGGAATGCTGGTTTAGTATGGAGACTTTCTGTCACTGTCCTTTCATAGCTGTTGGAAATTCATTTCCCATCTCCTCCCCAGTTCATCCTTACTCCTTGTAAATGAACTCGGTTATAAATCACTCAACCCCTGTCTCCATCTAAAGATGCTCTGATGTGGGCTGCTTCTCCACAGCCTGTCTCTTGCTATAGAGGATGTCTAGCCTGTGGTGGAAAATGTATACTCACTGACCAGAGTAACACATACAAGGGCTTTTGTTTTCTTGGAAGATCTCCTTGGTAGCTCTCACTTTAGCATGAATTGGATGGAGGGCCAATTCAATCTAAGCTGAAACAAAGGGTAGAGTGTGGAGTTAGAGTTACTCACTTGAGTCAAAATTAGTTTCAAGAAAATGGAAACAAGGCTTCTGTATTTTCTCCTGTTTTATTTGTTTTCTTTCCTTTTTTGTTGTGTATGTTTGTTTATAGGTATTTGGGAGGGTAAAGGAAGGCACAGAAATGGAGGGACAGAGGGTGAACAAATGCAGCAATGGTACTCAGTGGACACTTTTTGAAAATGAACTATACAACTTATGGGTAGCATTGGAGGGAAAAACCGGGAGAGAGGGAGGGAAGGAGTGACATTGTCCAAAAGAAATGTACTCTTTGCCTGACTTAACTGTAACCCCTCTGCACATCACATTGATAATAAAAAAAATTAAGGTTAAAGATACCTGAGAATGTGGTGGGTGTGATTGCCTCCTCTAAGTGTAAAGCTACTGAAGAGCTGAGCTTGGCTTCCTGCCTGCCCTCATTGAAGGACTGGTTAGGAAACTCCTAACCTGTATAAATCTACCTAAAAGCATTAACTTCTGAGTTCTAAATTCCTTAGAGGAAACAATAGGTGACTTTTTGGAAAACTCAGTCTATAGTATCCAAAGGAAGTGATTTCACTGTGGTATTTCTATACATTTTCAAGCATCTGAAATTCTGATTCTATTCTGAATTCCCCTTTGTAACCTGAGTACAATTCATTTATGACATTTTTCCCCTTAATGTGCCAAATTTATTATGTTCTCCCTCTCACCCTGCATTTTCTCCTGCCTCCTGCTGACTTCCTGTCCTTATTCAGATTTGTAGATTTTGCAAAAGAGAAACTATTTATCTGATTTCACTTTAGTGTTGTCTACTTTGTGGAAATGTTCCCTAGTCCTGACAGAAGTGGTTACTGCACCCTACCTGGGGCTTCTCAGTAAACTTTTCAGTTGAGCAGCCCACTGTTGAATTGGCTCAGCAAAACATGTGAAGCTCCAACACCTGCAGAAAGTGCTACACAGGCTTGTAACTCCTTGAGGGTTAAGGAGCCGCCCACGTAAGTTCCTTTTGAGTATGAGTGCACTTAGTGTAGTGAATCTACTTCTAAGAACATACTGCAGGCAATATCAAGACTGTCACACAGTGAAAGAAGCACATCCTATTGAAGTGACTCACCTCTCTAACATTTCACTCCCTAGGCAGCTAAGTATTATCTGAAGATGGACACTGTGCATGATTTAGCAAAGAGCTAACCTGTTGGAGCTGACATATCTTACTTAATAGGCTTTTGAGATCTAAGCCTGTATTCTATACTGGTTCATTCAAAACCTCTTCTACTACTACCAGGGGTATTTTCTTCCTGTCCCTACTCAATTCCTTTTGGACATTGAGCTCCCATATGTGGGAGGTTGCAACAGCTTTTCCTATAGTCCCATGCACTGTGAAAGACTGCATGCTAGTGTACCAAATCCAGGTACTAGCGTCCTTCTTTTGCCCACCTCTGCTGGTATTTATGCTTCATCCCAAAGGTCAGAGTTTTCTGCCCTCAGGCCATTTGAGTACTTTTTTGGTTAGGTACTGGCTGTGTGTTCTTGATCCTCTTTACATTAGAGGCCTGGGATGGGTTCAAAAGCCATTAGGTACAATCAGGATTCAGGCTTGGGTCCTCCACCTTCATAGCCCAAGCCACTTACAACCCTTGGGTGTGTTAGTAGAATAGTAATTACCTTCCACTGAGTGGAAGCCAGAGGGGCTTTTCCTAACCAAAAACAAGGATGGGCTCAGAAGTCCCCCAATTGAAAAGCTTTGTTTGGACAAATATTCAAATAACCACTGTTTCGTATTCTCTTTCACAATCAAGCCAAAGACATTTATCGTGTGCTGTCCTACTTTGTGTGGCCAGTGTGATCTCAGCTATGGACACAATGGGAGCTGGCCTATGTTTCCATAGTAGCCAGCCAGCTACTATTTGATAGCAAATCACACACTATCTACAGGCAAACATCTCCACGGATGCATCTAAAAGGGTCCCAAAAGGATCGCAAGACTAGCAGGTGCTTTCATGCTACACAGGAGCTCTCTGGCGACACTGTGGCCTTGTAGAAACATGCCAGATTGTGATTTCACAATCCTGGTCTCTGGACTAGAGGCCACAGCAGAGATGCCAGGTAGGGGCCCACACCACTGGATAATGTTAGTTGGAAGTTGCTGCTAAGAATACAAAGAGCTCTGTTTCTCAACATTCTGCACAGTACTGCCAGTGGTCGGGGAACAGACCTTGGAGGAGAAAGCAGTTTCTTACACCATGCTTTCTGCCTTCCACCTCAAGCTGGATGAATTGAAGTTGCTGTAACCAATCCTGACATTTCTGAGATACTGATACTGCCACAGTGTCTGTACCTTTTGGCTGGTTTCACTCAGATTATGGCAAGAGAATGGCTGAAGTAAATAACAGGAAGAAAGAAAGGAAATGTATGGTGATTAGCAGTTCTTTGAGGGAAATGTTTACCTTTATTCACAAAAAGTGTATGTGTTGGTAGTTTTCCTATTGCCAGAGAAAGAGAGTGTTGATTCTAAATGTTAGTTTTTAACATGAGAATCTTAAGCATTATATGTCATAACTCTAAAAAATGTTAGGTGTTTCAGAATCTTCAAAAAATATTTATTGTCTTTTTTCTCCTTTATTGTCAAAGTGAAGTACAGAGGGGTTACAATTTCATATATAATGCAGTGAGTACATTTCTTGTCCAACATGTTAACTCCTCCTCCCCTCCACATGCCTACCTCTTCCCTCCTGCTTCCCCTTCCACCTATGAGTTGTATGGTTGGTTTACACCAAATGGTTTTGTGAGTATTGTGTTTGGAGTTGTTTGTCTTTTTATCCTTTGTCTATTGATTTTGATATTCACTTTCTCTTCCCTAGCTCTAATACACGTATATACAGTATCCAGGGTACTCAGATGAGATAGAGTGATAGTGGGGGTAAAACCACAGGAAGGGAATACGAGAGAAAATAAAAAGGGTACGGATTCATATGGCATGTTGAAAATAACTACAATAATGATATACCAATTGTTTCAATAACATGGAGCTCATTTCACTTAGCATCATCTTAAGTGTCCATAAGGGCATAGCTATTGGCCTATTATAACTTCTGCTATGACTAGCCTAAACATGTACTAATTATTCCAAAAAAATTTACTAAGTGAAATGAGCCAGACCTCAAGAAACATAGACTGTATGATTTTCCTCATAGGAAAAACATTTTTTTTCTTATTTATTGTCAAAGTGATATACAGAGAGGTTACATTTTCATATATTATGGATTGGATACATTTCTTATACCGTTTGTTACCTCCTCCCTCATTTACCCTCCCCCTCCCCCTGCCCCTCTCCCCTCAAGAGTTGTTCACTTGGCTTACACCAAACAGTTTTGAAAGCATTGCCTTTGTAGTCGTTTGTCTTTTTATCCTGTTTCTCTTGGTTTTGGCATTCCCTTTCACTTTCCTAATTCTAATACCAGTAGATACAGTTTCCAAAGTACTCAAATAAGATACAGTGATAGTGCAGGTACAACCACTGGAAGGGGATACAAGAGGATCATCAACAGTAGAAGCTACAGTTACACATGGCATGTTGAAAGTAATTACAGCAGTGATATAACAGTTGTTTCCATAAAATGGAGGTTGTTTCACTTAGCCTCATCTTATGTGTTCATAAGAGTATTGCTATTGGGCTCTTGTGATCCTCTGCTGTGACTAGCCTAAACCTGTGCTAACTATTCCCTATGAGGGAGAGCATAGAATCCATGTTTCTTTGGGTCTGGCTCACTTCACTTAGGATAATTTTTTCCAAGTCCTTTCATTTCCTTACAAAGGCGGCAATGTCATTCTTTGAGATAGAGGTGTAAAATTCCATTGTGTATATGTACCACATTTTCCTGATCCATTCATCTACTGAGGGTTATTGGGTGGGATCCATATTTTAGCTATGACAAATTGTGCTGCGATGTATATTGTTGTGCTTGTGGCTTTTGTGTGTTCTTCTTTGTGGTCTTTTGGGTAGATTCCAAATGTGGGGCTGGTGGATCATAAGGGAGCTCTATGTTTTCCTTCTGAGTAATCTCCATACCACTTGCCAGAGTGGCTGAACAAGTTTACATTCCCACCAACGATGAAGTAGGGTTCCCTTTTGTCCACATCCCCTCCAACATTTATTATCGTTAGTTTTCTTGATATAGGACATTCTTACTGGGGTGAGATGGAATCTCAATGTTGTTTTGATTTGCATTTCTTTTATGGCCAGAGATATAGAGCACTTTTTCATATGTCTCTTGGCTATTCTCAGTTCCTCATCAGAGAAGTCTCTTTGAAAGTCTTTAGACCACTTGTTGAGGGGGCTGTTGGTTCTTTGCGGTTTTGTTTTGGAGGAAATTAATTTTTTGTATTTCTGCATATATGTTAGATATGCGGTCTTTGTTCATTGCATTGCTGATAAAGATCTTTTCCCAATCTGTAGGCTTTCCATTCATCTTGTGAGCTAGGTCCTTTGCCCTGCAGAAGCTCTGCAGTTTGATGCAGTCCCATTTGTTCATCCTTTCTTTGATTTGTAGCATGTATGGGTCTTTGTTAAGGAAGGTCTGTCCTGTACCAAGGAGCCCAAGTGTTTCTCCTACTTCTTTTCGTGATTTCAGGGTATCTGTTATAATTTCAAGATCTTTGATCCATGTGGAATTGATTTTCGTGCAGGATGATATATAAGGATCTAGTTTTGCTTTGTTGTGGGTGTTGAACCAGTTTTGCCATCACCATTTGTTAAAGAGGCTATCTTTCTTCCATCATATTTTTTTAGCTCTATCAAAGATTAAGGGGGCATAGTTTTGTGTGTTCACTGCTGGATCTTCAATTCTGTTCCATTGGTCTTCAGGCCTGTTCCATTGCCAATTCCAAGCTTTTTTTTTTTTTTTATAGCTATAGCTTTATAATACAGCTTGAAGTTTGGTGTTGTAATTCCTCTGGCACTGTTCTTTCTGCTTAGGATTGTTTTTCCTTTCGGGGGTCTTTTATTTTTCAATATAAATTTCTGGATTGCTTCCTCGATTTCATTAAAAATGGTGTTGGGATATTAGTGGGTATTGCATGGAATTTGTAGATAGCTTTTGGCAATATTGCCATTTTGACTATATTAATCTTCCCAATCCAGGAGCATGGGAGGTTTTTCCATTTCCTTAGTTCTTTTTTTTTTTTTTTCAAATTTTTATTATCAAACTGATGTACAGAAAGTTTACAGTTTCACACCTTAGGCACTGGATACATTTCTTTTTTTTTTCAGTTTTACTTTTTTTTTTTTTCTCAAATTTTTATTATCAAACTGATGTACAGAGAGGTTACAGTATCATACGTTGGGCATTGGATACATTTCTTGTACTGTTTGTTGCCTTGTCTCTCATACCCCCCTCCCTCCTTCCCCTTCCCCTTCCCCCCCCCCCGGAGGTGTTCAGTTCACTTACAGCAAACAGTTTTGCAAGTATTGCTTTCATAGTTGTTTGTCTTTTTTTACCCTGTGTCTCTCAAATTTGGTATTCCCTTTCAATTCCCTATTTCCAATACCAGTATACACGGTTTCCAATATACGCAGATAAGATTACAGAGATAGTGTAGGTACAACCACAGGAAGGTGATACAAGAACATCATCAATAATAGAAGCTACAGATACACATAAGACATTGAAAGTAGTTACAACTGTTTCCATAACATGGAGTTCATTTCACTTATCATCATATAATGTGTTCATAAGGGTATAGCTATTGGGCCTTGTGATGCTCTGCTATGACTTGCCTAAACCTGTACTAATTAGCCTTAATTTTTTTTTTTATGCCTTTAAAGTTCTAATCATAGAGGTCTTTCAATTCTTTTGTTAAGGTTATTTCTAGGTATTTTATGTTTTTGAGACTATTGCAAAGGGAGTTGCTTTCCTGATTTCAGCCTCTGTCTTCGTGTTATTAGCATATAGATAGGCTGTTGATTTTCGAGGGTTTATTTTATATCCTGCAACTTTGCCAAAGTTTTGGTTCAGCTCTAGTAGCTAGGGAGTAGAGTCTATGGTGTTCGTTAGGTATAGGATCATGTAATCTGCAAAGAGAGAAAGCTTAACTTCATCTTTTCCTATTTGGATCCCCTTTATGTTTTCTTCTTGCCTAATTGCTCTGGCTAGGAATGTTAAAGAGGAGGGGAGAGAGCAGACATCCCAATCTTGCTCCTGATTTTCAAAGGAATGGCTTTAGCTTTACACCATTTAGAATTATACTTCCTGTTGGTTTGTCATAAACTGCCTTTATTATATTCAGGAGTGTTCCTTGGAATCCAAATTTCTCCAGGACGTTTATCATAAATGGGTATTGGATTTTATCGAACACCTTTTCTGCTTCCAGAGATATAACCATGTGGTTCTTTACCTTGGTCTGGTTGATGTGGAGGATTACATTAATTGACTTGCATATATTGAACCAACTTTGCATCCCTGGGATGAATCCAGTTTGAACATGGTGTATGATATTTTTGATGACCTGTTGAAGTTGATTGGACAGAATTTTGTTGAGAATTTTTGCATCTATGTTCATCAGGGAAATCGTTCTATAGTTCTGTTTCGTTGATGAGTCCCTGCCTGGTTTTGGGATGAGGGCTATACTGGCTTCATAGAATAAGTGTGGTAGTGAACGTTTTCTTTCAATTTTATTGAAGATTTTGAGAAATATTGGTGTGACTTTTGTTTTGAAGGCCTTGTAGAATTCTGCTGTGAATCCATCTGAACATGGGCTTTTCTCTGATGGGAAATCACTTATTGCTGTTTCTATTTCAATGCTGGGTATGAGTCTGTTTAGAAGGTTTAAATCTTCATGGTTGAGTTTGGGGGTATCAATTTTTTCTAGAAAATGATCCATTTCTTCCAAGTTCTCCAATTTGTTGGCACAAAGGTTTGCAAAATAGTCCCTTACTGTGTTCTGAATTTTGGTTGTTTCTGTGGTGATGTTACCTGTTTTATCTCTGACTTGTTTATGTGGGTGTGCTGCCATCATTTTTTGGTCAGGTTTGCTAGGGATTTGTATATCTTGTTAATATTCTTAAAGAACCAAGTCTTTGTTTTGTTAATTGTTGCGATGGTTTTTTTTTCTCTCTCTAGTATATTTAATTCTGATTTGATTTTAATTATTTGCTTCCAACTATTGACTTGGGGTGTGGCTTCTTGTTCTCTTTTGAGAAGATTAATGTGATTCCGTAAGTTGTTGAGTTGCTGTTTATCCAGATTGTTGGTGTAGGCACTCAGATATAAATTTTCGTCTGAATACTGCCTTTGCTGTGTCCTAAAGAGGTGGTACTTTGTGCACTCATCTTGGTTGAATTCCATAAACATTTGAATTACTGGTCTAATTTCTTCAATGACCCACTGATGGTTCAGCAGTGTGTTGTTTAATCTCCATGGATTGTATCATTTTGTGTGGTGGCTGTTTGAGTTGAGCTCTAATTTTAATCCATTGTGGTCTGAGGGAAGGCAGGGAATGATTTTGATACTTCTGAATTTGTACAGATTTTCTTTGTGCCCTAAGATGTGATATATTTTGGAGAATGTTTCATGGGCTGCTGAAAAGAATGTGTATTCTGCTATTGCTTGATGGAATATTCTGTAGATGTTGGTTAAGTCTAGTTGGTCTATGCAGTTGATTAGTTCTGTGGATTCTTTGTTCAGTTTTTGGCCTGTTGGTCTGTCCAGAGGTGACAGTGGAGTGTTAAAGTCTCCAACAATCAATGTGTTTGGGACTATGAGTGTTTTTAGAGTCAGTAGTGTTGGTTTGATGAAGTTGGGTTCTCCTGTATTTGGTGTGTGGATATTTAAGTTGGTTATATCCTCCTGTAGGAGAGATCCCATTATTAGTATGTAGTAACCTTCTTTGTCTCTTCTTACCATTTTTAATTTGAAGTCGACTTTATCTGATACTAGAATTCCACTCCAGCCTGCATTTGGGGGCCATTTATTGGTAGATTTTATTCCAGCCTTTCACCTTTAGAAGAAGTTTGCTTTTGCTAGATAGATGTGTCTCTTGGAGGCAGCAGAAAGACGGATCTTGATTTTTGATCCAAGTAATGAGCCTATGTCGTTTGAATGGAGAATTAAGTCCATTAATGTTGAGAGTTAGGTTTGAGAGATGATCATTTGTCCTTTCATTGTAGCTATCTTGTTAAAAGCTGTGTCTTCCCAATTCTTGATCTAATATTCTGGTTTTCTATTTAGGGTTCATTTCTCTGTCTGTATTGGGATCTTGATTATTTTCCCTATATAGTACATCTTTGAGGATTTTCTGTAAAGCTGGTTTGGTGGAGATACATTGTTTCAGTTTTTCCTTACTGTGGAAGACTTTTATTTGACCTTCAGCTATGAATGAGAGTTTAGCTGGGTACAGCATTCTTGTTTGATATTTATTATTATTTAGGGTTTGGCATACCTCATTCCAGTATCTCCTTGCTTTTCATGGTCTCTGCTGAGATGTCTGGGGTAATTCTGCTTGCTTTTCCTTTATTTGTGATTACTTTCTTCTCCATAACATCTTTAAGGATTCTTTCCTTGGACTCTACTGATCCTGTTATGATCAAAATGTGTCAGTGGGATGTCCTATTCTGATCTGGTCGCTTTGGGGTTCTAAATGCTTCTTGTATCTGTATAGGCCTACCTTCCTGGATAGTTGGGAAGTTCTTGGCTAATATTCTGTTAAATAGGTTGCATATTCCATTAACTTCTTTCTCCTGGTTTTTCTCAATTCCTATTCGCCTTAAATAGGGCTTCCTGATTGTGTCTTGGAGCTCCTGGAGTGATCTGTTTTATCGATTGGATTGGTTTTGTATTTTTGTGTGAAATTTCTCCATAGATTCTAGGGAATCTTCAGCTCCTGAGATTTGATCCTCTGCTTCACCTACTTGGGACTGTAGGCTAGTTACTTGATTTTGAATCTCTTTTCCTTCAGACTGGTCTTTCCTGATGATTTCCATGTCCTTGTTAGAAGTATCTCTTAGGTCCTGCATGGACATCTTTACATTATTAATTTGGTTTTGAGTGCTGTCTCTCAAACATTTTAGCTGGGTAGTTATCTTTTCATATGACTCTTGAAGTTCATTTATCTTTCTCTTTGTTGAGGCCATGAAATCATCTATTACTTTATGGATGGATTGATGTATGGATGGATTCAAACTTTTCATTTAACATGTTTATCAGTAGACTTTGTAGAGCATTTTGAGGGTTCTCTTCTATGTCTTTGATTGACTGCTCTGCTTCCTGCTTATTTTGAGTGGGAGATATGACTCCATTGTTTGCCATCTTGTGTTTCTTCTGCCCATTTGGATTGAGAATGCCTATCTAAGAGCACCTGTGAGCACCGTTTAAGACCCAAACAGACCTTGCCAAGCACTGTTGTATAAATCTTAGAAGTTCACAATTATATACAGATACGTGGTATAACTGTATATAAAATTAGATTTGGTGTTCCTAAAAAATACATTTTCAAAATAACCAATCCTGTATTCAATAGTTAATTATTTACTGTTAAATTAGCATGAGCTGGATTTCTCTATAAACCACTTTGATTCACTTGGATTGAACAGGGATACCCTCTATCCAATAACCAGGGATCAATGGAGTCTGGAGGTCCTGAAGGTAAATCTGGAGGATAAGTGAGAGGTAGTGAAGGGAATAGAGTAAAATGTATGTGGGGGTGGTGGTGGTGGTGGCGGTGGTGGTGGTGGTGATTTTGGTTTCATTTCAGTGACGTGGAAATGTGAAGAAGAATAGAATCGGTAGAAAGAACAAGATTAATATGATGAATAATGGAGAGTTAGCAGAAAAGAGTGAACCTGTTAATCATAGGAAAGTAATTTAATAGTAAGAGAATGTGAAGAGAGAAACAAAGAAAAAATACTGGAAGACAAATGCACAAAACACAAAACAATTAACAACCCAACCCCTGAAAAAGGAAATAAAGAAAGCCGATAAAACAAAAAAAAATAGAAAACAAAATACCAACGACGTCTCAGAAATGAAAAATAGAAAAAAAAAGTTTAAAAAATGTTTTTAAAAAATGGAGTGTTCCTTGTTTGGGTGGGTTTTCTCCAGTCTCTGGTTTCCTTGCAATGGTCTGTAGTCTGTTTTGCTGCTTGGCTGGTTTGACTTGCTTTCAGTTTTCAGGGGGTGGATCTGCTCTGACCCTCCTTGCCTGTTAGGGAAATCCTGGGGCTCTGTGGTTCGCACAGCTTTCAGGAAGGGCTTGGGGGTCCTCCTTAGATGGGGATATTTTAGGAGTAAAGGAAGCAGAGGGTGGTTAGGACAATCAGGGTTGGGTCTCCCTATAGTTGGAGGCATTCACTATGGTCTTCCTGGGGTGGAGAATTCTCGGCTTCTATTGCTGTGGTGGATGCAACAGTGGAAGACAAATACTCTTCCCTCCACCTTGTGAATGCTTCTGCTGCCATATGGCAGGGTTGGGCTCAAGATCCACCTGTTAGTGTTCCTACACAGTATGTGTGTGTGATCATGAACACACTGGAGTCGCAAGTTTGCACAATCCCCACATCTTTCTGCAGAGATGTCCAATGATGCATAGTGGGCTGGGTGGACTTTGGCAGCACACACGGAGGTATATCATGTGTACTCATGGAGGCAGAGTATCTTGCTGTGGAAGTGAACCCTGGGTTGATGAGAAGGAATGTCCCGCTGGACAGTTCACAGATGCACCTTGTCGGGTTTACTGTATTCTGAGGAGATCACCTCTGTTCCTGCTTCTATTCCACACAACCTGAAGCTATCTATTAGGTATTTAAAATAAATATGACTCTGTGTGTGTGTGTGTATTTGTGCATGAAAGAGAGAGAGAGAGTATTCATATACATATGTGCACTAGTACTTGAGCTCAGGGCATCTTTCTTTATTTTATGTTTATTGTACAGGTGGTGTACAGAGGGGTTACATTTACATACCTAAGGTAATGACTACATTTCTTGTCAAACTTGCTACCTTGTCCCTCATTTTTCTCCCAGCTTCCCTCTTCCCATATCCCCCCCCCCCAATTTTCCAGTTACTTTACAACATATCTTGTAGTTAATACTGTTGCATTGGTTCACGTTTTACCATTTGTCTCAACATTGGAATACAAAAAACCAACAACATCTGTTAAATAAAAAATAAAAATAAATCTTTAAAAATGGAGTCTTCCTTGTTTGGGTGGGCTTTCTCCAGTCTCCGGTTTCCTTGCAATTGTCTGTAGTCTATTTTGATGCTTGTGTGGTTTGACCTGCTATCTGTTTGCAGGGAATGGATCAGCTCTGACCCTCCTCCTCTGTTATTGAAATCCTGAGGCTCTGTGGTTCTCACAGTTTGCACATAGGACTTGGGTGTCCTCTGTAAATGGGGGACGTGAACAGTCTTGGGAGCCCTGGCTCCTTCCATCTGCTGGAGACTGGTGCCTTTATCACCTGGCTTTGGAGAGGCTGTGGACTCAGCAGGGCGGTTGGCTCTGGCCTGGTTTACCTGTCTGAGAGTTGCTTGCCTAGGGGTGGGTCCTCCCTCATGGGCAGGATGGCCTCCTGAGCTTAGCTGGCTATGGAATTCAGCTCCATTTTGGGCTGGGAATTAGGCTTCCTCTGAGATGGGGCCATTTATCTGTCTCGGGAACTGTTTGTTCTCCTATCTGGTTGTTCCTTGCTGCTGGTAGCTGCTCGCCACTTTCCATTTTAATTTAGAAATTCTGGCGGGCAGGGCGGGCACCTCTAGCTAAGTTCACCTGAGTTGTGAACTGTGGCCTGGATGAGCTTCCCACCTGGGCAGAGGTTGTTCTTCTGGGTGGAGCTGGCCCTCATTGGTCTGTCCCTCTTTCCCTTTTCAAAGGTGGCCCCTTTGTCCTCGCTTTCCCCAAGCCGGGTTTATTTCCAGTCTTGTCCGACCCTATGCCAGTGTCAGAGATGGTGTTTTGCTCTGGCAGTGGGGGAAAGGCTACCGATGCTTCTCTGTGGGCACGAGTGAGCATATCTTTTGTGGGGTACTCATACTTTTTCTGCATTTTCGGCCTGTCCATGCTCAGCCTGCCATCCACGTCTGTCTGCCGCCATCTGGAGGATTTCACCTTGGTCACTTCTGGGTGCTTTAGGTCCACGAAGTGTAAGACGCTGTGCCAGCGCCGGCACTGGCTTGGCAGAGGGATGCTGCCCAGAACTCAAATCTGTGTTTTCAGGCCAGCAAAGTCAATTTTTCCTTCCTGGACAGAATCCCTGTACTGTTATAACTTACTTGGGCTGTCTTTCTAGGAGTAAAAGTCTCTGGAGTGGTAAAACTGGGGTGTTGGAGAGAGCTTAACTAGGGCTCTGCTGCTCCTCTGCTCAGGGAATATATTTTTAAATTGCTATGTACTGGTGGTTCATGCCTAACTATTTGGAAGACTCAAAAGTGAGGATTGCAATTGGAAGCTAGCCTGGGCAGGAAAGTCACTGAGATACTTGTCTCCAATTGACCACCAAAAGAAAACAAAAACACAAAACAAAAAAACAAAACAACAGAAAGTGGAGCTTTGTGAGAGTGCTAGCCTTAAGGACAAAGGAACAGGATCATTGGCCAGACCAGAACTGGCACCAAAATCCCAGAGACCGAGTGAAATGTTCACTGTGACTAACCCTGCCTTATTATTTAGAGCTAGAAATGGGCTGTTAAGGTCTTGGAAAGAACTGGGTATCAAACTAATTAAAGTCTTCAAAATAACTAAAAGTGTATAAAAAATGTAGTCTATAATCAGTGGTGCCCAATATTAATGTATTTAACCCTATATTATGATGGGTATTTGAGTTCATAATTCCCCGTTGGTTTACTCTTTGCAGCTTCTAAAGTAGCAGCCCCCCATTTTGTTTGAGAAATTAGTATTTGACTTTCTTTTTCTTATGTAATTTGGTAAATTCTCTGCTGAGAATTATGATACCTTGTAGAAAGCTGTTGACACACCAATTAGGTGGTTTTCCTGAAGCTAAATGACGCCTGTCAGTTGTTAGGTCAACTGTGAGATTTTTATCCCTTCTGCAGGTGAGCTTTTCCTGGCCATTATTTTTAAGGACCATCACCCGCTCATAAAGATGGGTTCAGGTACTGCAGCCATGTTTACTAGTAAATACTTTGGGTGTTGGCTAAGCTCTCCTGGGGCTCCAAAAATCAGAGACACACTCAGGTGGGTCTATAAGAAACAGTGGTGTCAAGACTCTGGCTAATTCCTCCCTTTAGGTGGCTGTCCATGTGTCCTGTTGGATGTGTAACAACATCCTGTGCTTTGACCTAGGAGCCGGTTGCATCCGTAATTCTACAACCAAACATGTTTCCAGATGCTTTCAATGTCCCGCTTGGACAGTTCACAGAGGCTGCTGTGTCGGGTTTACTGTTTGCTGAGATCACCTGGGTTCCTGCATCTATTCCACATGGCCTCAAGCTATCTATTGGGTATTTAAAAAGAAATATGACTCTGTGTGTGTGTGTGTGTGTGTGTGTGTATGTGTATGAGAGAGAGAGAATTTATCCATCTACATATGTGTATTAATACTTGAGTTCAGGGCATCTTTCTTTATGTTTATTGTCAAGTTGATGTACAGGACGGTTACATTTACATACCTAAGGTAATGAGTACATTTCTTGTCAAACTTGCTATCTCATCCCTCATTTTTCTCCCACCTTCCCTCCTCCTGTATTTCCCCCTCCCTCCAATTTTACAGTTAGTTTACAACATATCTTATAGTTATTACTGTTGCATTGGTTCACGTTTTACCATTTGTCTCAACATTTTGTAGTTCCCCTTCCCTTCCCTAATTCAGACAAATATATATATTACTGAGGGTATCAAAATCAAAAACAGTGACAAATGGGGATAAAACATAGGGAAGATAAGCAAAAGGAAAAAGGAATGATTTCATTTAGCACGTTAAAAATAACAACAATGATAAACCACTTGTTTCCGTATCTTAGAGTTTGTTTCACTTCACATCATCTTATGTGATCATAGGTACTTAACTACTGAGCTATGGTGTTTAACAATGGCTCTCAAGCCCCCCTGGCACTCTGCTAACATGGACATATAGCCTGCCTTCCAGTCTGACCCCGCCTATTGTGCCACCTGTGCTGACCTCGAAAATTCGCAGTGTTGTGTGTGTAATCAGAGGCTAGCTACAGTTTTTTCACATTGCATTCTTGAATTCCTCCAATGAGATTTTGCTTAAATAGTCATGCAGTGTAGGGTTTATTGAAATATATAGTCTTGAGTCTTTGGACACATTTGTTGGAGAAGTTCATCTTTTTGTTAGGTTAAACATTTGTTTTCATGTAGTATCCATCATTTGATTCTGGACATCATCACCATCCACTGTCATTAAAAAGCAGATGTACCTCTTTTTATGATAGTTCTTCAGATATTTGAAATCGCAGATTGTATTTCCCACTACTTTCAGAATAAATGTTTTTATTTTTAGGATTAATGCCCTTGGATTATTAGGCAGTTTGAGTTTGTTTTTCCTTAGAGTGCTTGCTTGCAATACCAGATCTGAATAAAGCTGCAGTTTGTTCAGAGAAGAAAACTTCAGTTCTGTATATCATACTGCATACTAAGGTACCTCCAGTTGCAGTCATATACTTTCTTTACTTGTACTTCTGTCCACAGACATAGATGTCCATGCTGATTTAAACTTCTGATTATTTTCATATATGCCACTAAGTCCTGCCTTCTCTACTCATCATTGTACAAGTTTTAAAAGGAAGGAGCACACTGAAGCTTTTTCTATCATTTAATTGGAGAAAAGAGTCTCATAGACTCCTCTGCCTGGGCTGGCTTCCAAATGTGATCCTCAGATCTCAACCTCCTGAGTAGCTACGATTATTGGCATGAGCCACTGCTGCCAGGTAACTTGTCACATTGTTTTTCCCACCAAATGTCCATCCAATTTTTAGAAAATCAAACTTTGGCTTTGTCAGGATTGATTGCAATCATGATCATTTTCATGATTTCCAACTCTGGGCTTCATAGGACTAGGAAATTTGGTTCCACACGCCACCGAGGCTACCCGTGGCCATCACTCCCTCGTGAGTGGTAATGGACCACCCAGGAAGGGGCGGACAAGCCCATTACCCCCCAAGCGAGGGGAAGTCAAGAAAGAGAGCCCACAGAGGGGAGGGGGGAGGGAGGGGGGAGGAGAGCGATGGAGGTAACAAACAGTACAAAAGGGAGGGGAGCTGTGGAACTATGGAGGTAAAAAACTGTACAAGGTGAGAGGTAGCGGGGTTGGGGGAATGATGGAGGTAACAAACAGTACAAGGGGGGGACTGGGGAGGAAGGGGGAGGGGGAATTATGGAGGTAACAAACAGTACAAAAGGGTCGGGGGAGTGGAGAGGGAGTGGGAAGGGGAAAGATGGAGGTAAAAAACAGTAAAAGGGGATGGGGGAGGGGGGAAATGGAGATAATAAACAGCATGAGGATGGAGAGGGAAGGGGGAGGGGGAATGATGGAGGTAACAGTACAAGGGGGCAGGAGGAGGAGGATGGGGAGGGTGCAATGATGGAGGTAACAAACAGTACAAGACATGTACTCAAGGCCTAACGTATGAAACTGTAACCTCTCTTTTCATCACTTTGACAATCAATAAGGGAAAAAAAGAAAAGTGACAATAATTGATGCTGGAGGGTGGGGGGATATGGCCAAAGGGAACTCTTCTACAGTTAGTGGGAATGTAAATTTGTTCAACTATTCTGAAAGCAGTATAACGGTTTCTCAAGACACTGAAAATAGAAATTTCCTATGACCCAGCAATTCCAGTCCTGGGCATTTATCCAATTAACCCCAAACCACACTAAGGCTACCAGCACTGCATGTTCATTGCAGCATTGTTTAGCATATCCAAGATATAGGATCACCCAGATGCCCCTCGATTAAATTAATGGATCAATAAAATGTGGCATATATATACAATGGAATTCTATGCTTTCAGCAGAAAGAATGATATTGCTCTAATCATAAGGAAATGGAAGTACTTAGTGTGACTTTTTCCTAATTTTTTCTAAGGGAAGAGAGCCAGAGCCAAAGAAACAAAAACACTAGGTTCTCCCTTATTGGCAATAATTAGTATATGTCTTGGATAGTCCTAGCAGATGATCACAATAGCTCAATAGCTATATACAGATGATTATATAAGATGATGCTAGGAGAAATGGTTCCAAAATATGGAAATAAGTGGTTTATCATTATGTTGTTAATTTCAACCTACTGTGTGATGTTTTTTTCTTTTTTCATTTGTTCATTTTCACTATGACTTAGCCCCTGTTGTCACTGCTGATTCTGGTACCATGGTAATTTTATATATGTCTTTCTGAATTAGGGAAGGGAAGAGGAGCATCAAAATGGTGAGATAAAGGGTAAAATGCGAACCAATGCAACAGCAATATTTACAAGAAAATATGTTGGAAATTAACTGTACAAATTGAGGTAGGGTAATTGGAAAGGAGGGAAGGTAGGAAATAAATGAGCAAGGGGTAACAGGTTGGACAAGATATGTATTCACTATCTAATATATGTAACTGTACCCTATATGTACTTCACCTTGACAATAATAAAAAAAGACAAAAATTAATCAAAGTGAGCGAGACCAAAAGAAACATATGTTGCATGGTCTCCTTCCTTTACAGTCATTAGAATGGGCCTAGGAATCTACAGGGAAACACAGTGGATGGTAAAAGACAAATCATACCTTTTATACATGATATATTATACAGGACTCTAGACATTCAAACAGTGAGACCAAAGAAGGATATTCTTAGGAGAGGATCACAATAGGTCAATAGCTATGTGCACATGATAATACAAAAGGATGTTTATTGAAGTGAACTTCAAGAAATGGAAAGGAGATTTTTTTATTTGAGTTTTTATGATTTTTCCCCTTTTGTTGTTTTTGGTGATTTCTGTGCTTTTTGCCTTGTATGTAAGTTTATCTGTGTTGGGAGAGTAAAGGGAAGTACAGAAATGTTGGAACAAAATGTGAACAAATGTACAAGGTATACTCATCAGATACTGTGTTGAAAATTAATCTGTATAATTTGGGGATGGTTTGAGGCAGGGGGGAGGGAATGGGGGAGTAAATGAAGGAAGAGGTCATATTGTTCAAAAAGAAATGTACTCAGTACATGACCTTTATAACTATAACCCCTTTGTACATCAAATTTACAAGAAAAGTAAATTAAAATAATAAAAATAAAAATGGAGAAACAGATATGAAAAAGTAATGGAGGACAAATTTCAGCAATGAATGTTATACATGGAAGTATCCCAATGTATCCCCTTGACGCAATTAGTATACACTAACAAAAAAATTTAGATAAAGGTTATAAAACTATAAAATAAAAGAAATGCATCTTCCATATATTTAATAGTGTATTTGGTTCTTCAGAAATAACACAGGAGCTGTTATATCGATCTTTCAATAGAACCATCAAAGGAAAAACCTATAAAACCTTTCCCATAGGAATTAAAGGGCTCAATTCAATAAAAATTAATAGCTTGAGGCACTCAACCTTTTTTCTTGGAGGCTGAAAAAACTTTCTTATTTTAATATTCCATTTCAACATCTAGGAAATGTGAATGCTCTAGAGGATCCACTCACTGAACATTTCTAAATCCACATAGGTGCATGCGCTAGGACTCATAGATTATAGGGCTTTAAAATTATATAGATCAAGAACTATTACTATGCTGTAGAAGTGTGGCCTGACCTTGTATGTTGATTCAGCTTAAGCTCATTGAAGTAATAGCACATATTTCAATGGTCAAAGATGAGAAATACATTCACATGCAAGTCATACTGTAACAATAATAATATAATAATAACTGGGCCAGAAAATTCATGGGCTGGACTGTGAAATCAAAAGCTGATGTGTAGAAATGCTGTCTGAACTGGGTTTTATGAAAGTTCCCCAAGGTGTTTACTACTGAGTGAAATTATCTTTTGTCCTTTTTTTGGTCAGTAATAGGACTTGAACTAAGGGCTTCGATTCTCTCTGAGCTATTTGTTCAATTCCAGTACTCTATCACTTTGAGCCACAGTGCCACTTCTGGTTTTCTGGCGGTTAATTGGAGATAAGAGTCCCACAGACTTTCCTGCTCAGACTAGCTTTTGATCTGTGATCATCAGATCTCAAGCTCATGAATAGCTAAATGTACTGGTGTGAACCACTAACGCCCGGCTGTTATTTCCTTGTGACCTATGTGTTAACAATTTCAAGCCTTTTTATTTGTCATTGGAGAGATATGAAGCCCAATTTCTCCTGGGACAGTGTTCTAATATTTACATGTAGGCCAAATACATATTGGCTGTTAATCTTTTGGAAGAGTCAATTAAAAAATTTCAAAAGTAACTAAGTTGGTTAAGATTGCTCCTTTCCCAGGTCTCTTTTGCCCCTTTTCCTGCCTTCTGTCTTTCAATCAGGCTGATTATCTTGCAACGACTGTTTATAACTTTAGACTCAAAAGAAAAGCTCTAAATTACTATGAATGGGTGATGATCAACGAAATTGTACTTGAGTTCCTGTCTGATTGAATGTTCTGGCCCTTGAGCATACAGATATTCCCATCCTTTTGACACCGCCAGCCATCCTTTTCTGAAGGATGAATGGAAAGGTGCGAAGAAGAAGACCATGGGAAGTGTTGCGTTCAAATTGTCATTCCCA